>NC_053488.1:37122428-37134928 GCF_015227805.2 Hirundo rustica | reverse complement strand
AATGTCTGATGCCTTCGCTTACATAGATCTTAGAATCACATACTGAAAACAAAGATAAGGCAGTTTTGCATCAATGCACTTTTATTAATATGCAATATTTGCTCATAGAGAGAGTATCTGCAACATTCATGTGCCACAACAAAATTCGCTATGATTACTGCAGCTAAAGAGATGCAAGGGAAAAAAAACCAAAACAATACACTGCTTCTGTTTTTCCCCAAGAGAAAGGCATCTGTAAAGAAAAAGCTTTTGATTTCTTGAATTCTGTAGCTTTCCTCATGTTAATTCTTTTGCCAGTGGTTTTACTGGGGTTTGTTTTGTTGTGGCTTTGTTGGTTTGCTTTTTTTTTTTTTTTTTTTTTTTTAATAGTTCAACCTTAAACCGGTACTCACAAATATGTGAGGTCTTATCATAGGCAGTTGTGATTGTTTAAAAAGTTTTGGCTGGGTTTTCTTGGCCTAACAGTGTAGCAATAAGTAACTCATGTGTGTCTGAGGTGTCTAAATCAGCATGGATTAAGTAAAACAGAGCCTATACTGACTCTGGATATGTTCCTGTAATAACTACTGGAATGTCAGTAATGAAATACAATGTCTATTGAAAGTATTTACACATGGAGTATGCTGAACATTTGGAGAGGTTCCAGAGACAAACACTTAGAACATTATGATCTTCCTTACAGTACAAGACAGGAATTGGATGTGTTTAGCTTAGCAAATAGAAGGTTAAGGAATGATTTGGTGTTTGTTTCTGAATATTTAAGAGCTGACAGTTTCAGTATTGCAAAGAAAGATAATTTATGTCTTACGGCATAGGGCCAGGACTCAATGGAATTTTAGTTTTCTTCATGAACTTCTCAGGCCTCAGGCAAATTACTCAAGCTGTGCTTAACTCAAATTTTGCATCACTTATGTAAATTTCAGTGCACTAAACAATAATACTGGTATCAAGGAAAGAATCTTTAAATATTCTCCTGACTTTCTTAGGCTCTCCAAAGAAACTGGAAATCAAATTATTAAATTATTTCAGTGGTTAACTACCTTCCTGTTGTTTCTGTGGAAATAAGCATCTGCTGACCCTCATATGCCACAATTCCCCTCCCTCTTCTATTAAACACTTGCAAAGCACCCTTCTCCATAACACTTGGCCATTAATGAATGGGTAATAACCATTGCAATGCAGAAGATATTAATGCCTCATGTAGAGGTTACAAAGGGTCAACAGGGATCCGGTTTTATATATATATATATATATATATATGTTCTGTATTAGATTTATTAGTCTTTGAATAAAATATAATTCCCATGATCGTATACACCATTGGAATTAAAACAAGAAACTGGGAAAATTTTTTAACAGTCTCTCTCTATTGAGTGCTTCTCAATTCTAATTTTTCAAAGTTTAAGAAGGAGGAAGACATTTTTCTGCAACTAACAAAACTGAGATAACTGATCTTTCTGTTTACTGTGTTTTTCATAAAGCAATGTGTTGGGGTTTGTCATTTAAATATTTGGTGATTTGGAAATATTAATACTTCCATGGCATTCTTTTTTGTCTAGCACAGTGAAATGTGACTGCCCCAATACCAAATTAGAAACCTGTGCTTTGCCAAAATTAAAAACAACTATGATTGCTGTTGCTTAGTACATCAGATTAATTGATTATAGTGTAGGCTACCTAATTTAAACAAGTATTCACCTCCAAAATGTCCCCTTTTTAGACTGTAAAATATCAGAGCTTTGTTAATTTGGCTAGGCTTTCTCATCCAACTTTTCTTTTTATATGTAATTGCATGCATTTAGAATGCCAAAAATGTCAGAAGTAGTAAGTCCAAAATCTTGCTGCCTTATGCCTTTCATAGAATTGTGTGGAAAAGTGGGTTTCTTCTCCAAGACCACACATACTTCTTTCCCTCATCTGCTCATTGATGGAAACAGACTGTGACAAATCAACTTACCTTGTAGTTACAGAAAGTGGATGTGCAAATATCTTTCTTTTCCAGTGTGTGTTTTGTTTCTTTGTTTGTTCTACCTCCATCCCCAGATAGGCAAAGGAAGCAGGAACTCTTCAGTCATATATTCTTTCCAGTTCTTGGGCTGCCCTGAACTGCATAAGGACCTGGAACTCAGCTACCATTCATGTTATTAACTAAAATTTTTCCCTCAAAAGAATCAAAGCAGAAAACTTGTGGCAAAGTAAAACTACTTACTTGTTTGTATAACACAGCTTTGCTCTTTCTGGCTGTATGAGGAACCAAGAACACAATTTAGGAAAATTGTTCTGCATTGTGCAGAGGAAAGACAGTACTAATGATGTGCAGGATGTACACTAATAGCACCGCCAACTTTTTGTCATCCCCTCCTTTGATCTCCCTCCTCTCTTACACTATAAGTAGAAAATAAATGCCCTAATGTGGAATAAACAAGGATTCTTAGAGTAATATTCAGCAATCAAGTTAACAAGTAGGGCAGAGAGTTGGCAACTACCTTCAATTATATTCCATATGGGTTGCTAGCTTGGAGTTATGGATGTGTGATAAATTTTCATATTTTTCTCAGCGCTTTTGCCTTTGTCCTCAGTTTAGTAGGGCCCCTGACACTTAATCTTTGATTCATTCTCACACAAAATGCATTGTTTGATGTTGCAAGTGATGGATGAAAGTGGCATTAAAAAAAAAAAAAAATCAAAACAAAGAGAATCCCAACTAACTCAATAATTAAAAATCGTTCAAATAGACAACAAGAGATGATTAGAAGTGACCAGCTGGCTGAAATTTAATTGGAAAGGTTTGGTTAATGTAAGTAAATTTGCCAAGATTTAATCTTCTGTTAGGTCATCTGTTTCCTCCTAACGAAACATATTTCTGGTACTTATAGCCATGAATGAATTATTATTCCTTACCATCTCCAAAACTTATTTAAATGTCAGTCATGAGTGAAAATAAGGAAAACTCTAACGTAATCTCCTGACATCAGATGGAAAAATGTGAAGGGAAAACATTTTCTGTTTTGCTTTTCCAGAGAAAAATAAAGTTTAACAACCTTCCTTCCTATTTTACATTTAAAAAAACCCTAACCCAAAAACCTTCACAGAGACATATTTCATGCTGTTAAATGTTAATAAGGTATTATGCATTGCTAAACTCAGCTGTATAAAAATATGTTGTGTCAGTAGAAAAATCTGTAGTGAGGAAGTTGCTTGCTTCACTTGGGCTGAAGGAAAATGTACCTAATCCCTACTTACTTACAAAAGAAAGCTTGTAACCTTGTTCTGTTTCCAGCCTGCAGGTCAAATAGGCTATGCAGTTATTTTTACTGTGTGCATCCTTGTGGAACATTTGGACCACTTGAATCATATACCTTTTCTCCAGACCCAACTTCTAGTTTTTTATGAGCACAGGCCAAATAAATCAGCAAGAATTCTGTCAATTAATGTAATGGTTGCCAACTTAATTTCATATACTGAATGACACTAGTTTTGCTGTGTTAAATTACACTTCTTATTCTTTAAATTTGCTAAAATGAAGATTGTTTGAAATTACTACTTAATTGACATTCATTGACAGTTTGTTAATCCTTGTTGTTTTAAATAGATATAATTCTTTACAGTTCGTTGATTATAAATTAAATTGTTGTAGTATTTAGCATATGTAACTAGAGTAAATATACAAGCCTACCAATCTTTTATAAAAATTATTCACTTTTTTCTTTATCATTCTGCTCTATTGACTCCAAACTTTACTGATTTCTTTTTTTGAGGGGAACACATGATAGTCTTTGCAGTGTTCCCTGATATATTAGCGTGTTTTGCTTTCTTGCAGTGGTGTTGATTTTAAAGTTGGGCTCCCTTTCTGTTCAGGAGACACTGAGGCACACAGTGGAAACATTTTCCTTTCTCTATTACTTTATATTGCCTAGAATGAGGACATTATCTACCAATGAAATATGTATTATGAAATGCAAAGCTTTAATATTTGAAGTTATGCAAACAATAGTGAAGATTTTTAGTCTAGATGCTTTACAGCCTTGCATATAAATTAGCTTCAGTTAAAGGATAATTTCAGGGTACTGTAATGGTTTTAATTTAATAAAACCGGGCGGAAACACCAATTAATGTAGGGGTTTTAGTATTAATTTTTTTGTGGGAGGGAGAGATTAGGAGAAAAATAAACAAAGCAGGCTTAAGCTTAAAAATGAACAAAAATAGTTTTATTAACATATATTAAAAGAATAAGGAGGAAAGGAAAAATAAATGAGAAAAAGCAAACAAACTAAAACAGAATGATACTTTAAAACACACTTCTTTCCTCTTATAAACTATTAACTTTCTTATTGAACAACATAGAAAGATACAACATAGGATTTTCAGTGAGTTTCACTATTTAGACATAACCACTCATTATTTTAGGAGAAGAGTCCTTCTAAGATCTTTTATCAAGACGTTTGCTACAAGACAAAACAGTCCAGTGCTCTCACTGTCACACACCTGCTGCCGCCCGGAGTTTTCACAGACTGTGATGTTCTATTAGCAAAGCTTCTCAGTGTATCTGGGGTATTATTTACGAATACTTCTTCTGATCTAAAATTATCTTTGTCTCAAAAGGCTGAGACCTCCTTTTTGACCCAGGAGCAGGGGTTTCAAAGTTCCCAAATAAATCTCTATTACATCAGTCCTTAATTTTGATTAGAATAGCATTCTACCCACATAACACTAAGATGCTGCAAAGAACAGTTCATTTCTTCATAATTTACCTTAGAAAAGTCCAGTTAAAAATGTCCACTTCTTCAATCCTATTCCAATATTATTAGTTCTTTCACTTCTCATCTATCTGACTTAATGTAGTGTCTATTTCCATGTACCTTCTGTTTTTTTTCTTCTTTCTCTCAAGGAAGAATTGTGCTTTAAAAGTTCCGTTTTGCTAAGAAAGGGTTAAAATCTGCCCGGGCTTGCAAAGGCCACGTGCACGCGCTGGGCTGCAGGGCTGAAGGAAAAATGCAAGGCTGTGCTGATGGAGGAAACTGGTAAATGTCCTTTTTTTCCACCCCTCGGTCTCATCTAGGGCGATCCAGCTCAGAGTTGTTACAGAGCTGCAGGTTTGCTTTCTCCGCTGCCAGCGGTGATTAAGCTGGGCCATGTTTTGGCCCCTTGGGCCGTGGTCTGAGCACACGGCCCCGCACTGCCGAGCTGCTGCTGCCCCTCTCCCCTGCCCGCAGGCAAGGGAAAGGGGCTCAGCCGGCCCCGGCTCTCTCTGTGCGGGCAGCGGCCCTCAGACACCCACAGGCCCGGCCCGGCCGCCCAAAAGGGCAGCAAGGCCCGACCCGAGGCTGCCCGCCACCCATGATGTTACCTCATTGCTGATTTCCAAAGTGAGAGAGCGAGCGGTCAGCTGCAGATTAGTTTTTAAATGTCCCCGCCAAAGTCGCATCGACATTTCCTATTGGTTAACTTAGCTGCCAATATCTCAATCAGCTTTTTCATAGGTCCTCGTCCTCCACCCCGCAACCCACTCTATGGTCAGGGCAGGGAAAAAACATTTTACATTTCTCTGTAGCTAGAAAACAAAATTGTGCCAACCCATGATAGGTACTTAAAAACTCAGAAAATTATCCTGGCCATCAGTGTTCAAAAAAATGAATTGCAACCTGAACATGGAGTTGAATCTGAGAATTCTTTCTGAGAGTTCACTTGTAACATATATTTAATGGGCTTTATAGAATCTAAGAAAGGAAAATGGAAGAACAGATAGAAGTGGAATATTAGCCCAAATATTTATCCTGTCAGTGTTGCTACATCTCCCTTTCACAATAAACTGAACTTGCTTAAGTTTAGGATACTGAATAACCAAACAAACCAAGAGGTCAAATGGAAAAAATAAAACAAAATGCCCCCTGAATCAGATATTCTGGTCAATAAGGTATTCTTTTACCTATCTTGGAACAAATTCTCTTTCTTCTTTTGATTTATACTTGTCATCACATCTGTGCACAATGTTTTTCTGTCAGCAGAGAGAACAGTAGCCCAAACTGCACCTCTATTGATTACTGTACTCCTAGCCTCAGGAGAATCACTTGTCATCTTGTAAAGACTATGATGTTTACTGCTGCAGAAGGAAAAAGTCTTCACTGTTGCAAAACAGTTTCCATTGATTTAAAGCTATAGCATTCTAGCAGTTCACTGTTAAATTCTAGGGCTTTGTCTTTTAAATTTTCAGGATGTGCTCTCAAATTATTGGTATAGAGTACACACCCCTTCTCTTAAACATTTCTCATTTGCTGGCTTTGCCAGTGACATTTCCAGAGAAGACTTGTCCTGTTGCTATTCCTGCCCAATGAAAGCTATGATCTTTCTGTAACTGGCTGGGGTTCAGGATGCTAATACCAAGAAAGACAGTGTTTTCTTGTTTGTACAAGTGTAGCACCCCCGAGCCCTACCATTCTCAGCAAAGACTGAAATTAAAAAGAGGCAAAAATCCCTGATTCCCCTGTAGGATGTGTGTTATAATTGTTAAAGTGTTTAAGGCTTATGGTGACCAGAAGGCCCTATGGGAAGGGCACAGCTGGGGCCGGACGGTTGAAGACAGTTGAGGGGTGAGAGGCAGCTGGGAGTGAGGAGAGAGTCAGCTGGGTAATGGCTGGAACTGAGATTGTGATTGGCTGGAGGGACACATGGACGGCATAAGAGCAGAAAGGTGATTGGATGGTAGAACGCATGGACAGCAGCACTGCAGCTGGGCCAGCCAATGGGTGCTCTCCTTCAGTTAGGTTCTGTTAGGCCTTGGTTTGGTTTCAGTTCTGTCCGGTAGAGATTAAAGGTATAAAAAGGGTGTGATTTCTGCAATAAAGCCATCTCCTTTGGATGCATAAGGAGGTCTGTGTCACTTTGTTACCCACTGCTACAAATGGCTGGCCCAAATAGGGCTCTATGAGGTGGTGCAGGGGTGCATCACTCTGGTAGCAACTCCCATTAGGTCAAGGAACTGTCCAGAAAGCATCCAGGAAGGATCCGAGGAAAAATTGTGGAAAAGATTGTGAAGGAACTCAAGGGATGAAAAGTGTGCACGCCTTACCTGGAGTGTGAGACCAGTGGGAGCAAGTATGGGAGATGGAATATCCCTGGAACAAAGCAGGAGTGTGGGCCAGAAAACAGCGGTTCCTACATCAGCAATCTGTTAGTATGGCTGATGTAAAGCTGAATACCATGCTGGACTGGTCTAATCATATCAAAGATTTTCCCCTTAGTGGGCCCCTACAATCAGAAGCCTGGAAAGCAGTGGGACAGAGACTTTTTAATATCATATGGGGTGGTGATGCTGAAGCTTGCGGGCACCTCTCTACGTGGGGGACAATCATGGCAGCCATTAAAGGAAGTTGGCCAGTACGCGGCTTTGAAAGCTGATTCCCCTAAACCCTCAGCACCACCAGAGCCCATTTATGACCTTGAGATCAACCCATATTTCATGGAATTGCCTTACCCCGAGACCCAATCCCTGAGAAGTTGTCTTACCCTGTGATTGCCCACGGGGCAATCCGTGCAGCTGCCTTACCCTGATAAAAACCCTTGCTTGGTCAGCCCCCTTGGCACTGAATTCCATTATTGCAAGCAGTTGCTGGTCTCTCTCCCTGCCCAAAATGGTGACGCAGTAGTCCAGCAGTGGCAAGAATGCCAGGAAGCCACCATGAAGGAGGGCAACACGTCAAACCAGAACCCAGCTTGCAGAGAACTGGACTGTGGTCACAGCCCAGGGCTCCTCCGTGCCCTAGGGCACCATCACCCCGGCAGCCCCCACCCTGCTCCATGCCTGCCGGCAGCGGTTGTGCCCATGTCTGCCGTGGCTGGCAGCTTGGAACCTGCGGTTCCCGGTTCCTGCTTGCTGTAGCTGCGGGTGGGCAGGGTTCACTGGCCGCAGCAAGAGAGCTCACCACCCAGCTGCCGCTGGACACTGCTGGCGCTGGCTGCCCAATGCCCCCTGCGCCCATGTGGGGCTGCCTGCTGTCCCCTGAGGTGGAGCTGAAAGCTGCAGTGCCAGGAGCAGGTCCCGCTGTGGCCCATCCGAGCACACCAGCAGCGGGAGCAGCCAAGTGGCATGGAGGAGCTGCGGGACAGTGGGAGCGCCATGTGGGCAGCGGCGCCCAGAAGTGGCAACCAGAGTGCAGGGATGCTGGTGGCAGAAGCAGCCCAGTGGCGTGGGCCACGCTCTTTTGAGGTGCTGGGCTGCCAGCAGCAGAAGCAGCCAACAGCACGAGGTGTGCTCTTCCAGAGTATAGGGCTGCTAGCAGCAGGTGGGCGGCTCCCACGGCACGCCTGCTGCCATGCCAGAGCCATCACTGAGCAACCCAGGTGAAACAGCAGGGATACCACCGCCATGGCTAGAGAAGCTGGCGGGGCCGTGCAGTGGCGCAGCCATGTGACCCTTACACTGAGTCCCAGCATTGTTGCTGCTAGGCTCTGGGACCTTTTGCCTCTGTCTTGCCTCCTTGGAGGACCAAGCCAACCTGGAGGCTGCAGAGCAGGATATTGTCCCTGACCCTCTGCATGATAACCCAAGGTCAGGCTTTTCCAGCAAAGAGTCCAAGATTTTGCAACCCCCATAATACTTCTGGGAAGATGGGAGAGAGGTCAATCACTCCGGCCTAGACTTGAAACCAGCAACGATGCTCATCATCCTCTTCTCTAGCAGCAGCTTTGGCTGCTCACTTCCAGGTTTCAGACACGAGGACAGGGAGTTGTTCTAACTGCAATTCCATCAATAATTTTAAAAGGGAATGCCCTCAACAAAGGGATGGAGAGGGGTAATCTCCCCTTGTGTAACAAATTTCAACTTTTTGTTGTTCTGTTTCAATACCTGTGTTAAAATGGTTTCTCTCAAAGCTTTAGTAACTAAAGACCTTTAGGGTTTTGTTTAATCATCGGACTCATGTTGTAAATGGTTATAACCATTTTTTGTTTACAGAATTAAGACTCCCACACAGGAGTTTCTTTGCCATATTACAGAAAAAAAACAAACAAAACAAAACAACTATGTAAAAAAGGTTGTGTTTAAGTTACTTGGTGTTATAAATGAGTGTTTGTTTTGCTATTTCAAGAAGCTGCAATGCATGGTTCCTTAAACGTTTCTATAAATTGCTGAACACACAATTCTGTAATTTCCTACCAAATACTTTGGTAGGTCAAGTTACTTTCTGACAAAAGTAGTGTTTAAAGTGTTAAGGGCTTCTTCTGATGCAAAAGTTTTTCTAATATATTGACAGCCGCTCACACTGAAGAAAACATCTGTGATGCTCTCTGGAATTGGCTTACCTGTTTTGACACTCTTAGCCTTCCTGACATGGTCAAAGTTTGTAAGTTCTGACAGCAATGGGGTGTGTCTTGCAATACCAGCATTCCCCAGTCTCCCACAAGGCAAGCTATTGTTTCATCATAATAATTATTCTATATATTGTGCTATGTTTGTTGTCCTGTCTGCAAGGGGTCCCGCAGAAGGGATGATTTAAAAACAAAAAGTGGGGGAGTCGGAATGCCATCATGATAGACTAGCTAATGCCTTATATAGCCTCAGTTTTTTAAATCACGATGAGATGGGACTACTGGGATTTGAAGCGCCATTTCCATATTCCTTGGACACTACAGCTCCTGTGATAATAAAGGACTTGCTACTAACTGGATAATGGAAAGGACCACTGGACTTATTAACATGGGCAAGAAACTACGTGTGTGTCTCTACAGGCCACCATATGAAGTGGATTCTGTTCAGCAGCCTTCTAATATATGTTTACCATGTAATAAGCCTATGTTACAGTTTTTGAAAGGCTGTTAGTATTGTTGCTATTATTATTAATGTTATGAATTGTTTGAGTTTTTCCTAGTAGGGTTTCATTGCTTAATTAAAAAAAGAGGGGGAGATTTGGAATATGTGGTTATAATTGTTAAAGTGTTTAAGGCTTATGCTGACCAGAAGGCCCTATGGGAAGGGCACAGCTGGGGCCGGACGGTTGAAGACAGTTGAGGGGTGAGAGGCAGCTGGGAGTGAGGAGAGAGTCAGCGGGGTGATGGCTGGAACTGAGATTGTGATTGGCTGGAGGGACACATGGACGGCATAAGAGCAGAAAGGTGATTGGATGGTAGAACACATGGACAGCAGCACTACAGCTAAGCCAGCCAATGGGTGCTCTTCTTCAGTTAGGTTCTGTTAGGCCTTGGTTTGGTTTCAGTTCTGTCTGGTAGAGATTAAAAAGGGTGTGATTTCTTCAATAAAGGGATCTCCTTCAGATACGTAAGAAGGTCCATGTCGCTTTGTTCCCCATTGCTACATCCCCCTATAGCAGTGTCCTCTCACGCCTGGCAGGCGCGCAGGCTAGCTCAGTTCTGTATTGCCACAACGAGGTTCGGTCGGGGTTACAGGCAGGGCGAGTAACCTCCTCCCGGTGACTTCTTGGCTCCCCACACCAGCGAGTGGACCCGATGGAGTTGCGACTGTGGCAACGGAAAAAGGGTTGTCTCTCTTTAGGCAGGGTAGAAGGTAGTTTATTAAGGGGAGTCTGGCAAGGAGCTCCGCCTCAGACCACTGCTGCCCAGAGAGAGCAGAGATCAAAGCTTGACAGCCACTTATAAATGGGGGAGGGCTGACAATGGGTCAGCCAACCAGGGAACACGGGGGTGGTAACAGGGGTGTCAACTTCTAACCATTAACAAATCATAGAAGGGTAGGAGGGGATTCCCTGGGCACCAGCCTACCACTCACACCTCTCCTGGATCTTTCCAAAATCCAGGGAAGGGTCTCAAAGTGACAGACAGGGCGACCTCAAGGAGAGGGGGGAATTGACAGGGACAGGTACAGGGAAGGAATGATTGACAGAAAACATCTGGTTAAATACTTAACTCATAAGGGGGGAAACTATTACAAAACACAGGGGGGTACAGCGGACTGTACCATTACAAAAATAACTTTAAAATCTTTAAAAAATAACTTAATAACTTAATAAAATTCTCACACCACTACATAAGAAGGTCCATGTCACTTTGTTCCCCATTGCTACATCCCCCCATCCCCAAAACTCACCAACAAAATATACACACCACTTTGCCATTTGAAAAATATAGTTCTATGCTTGTAAATAAACAATTCTTCTCTCTTTTTGTGCCTCTTAACAAAAGGAAACATTACATCTTTGACTTGATAACAAGAGTTATGAAGATACAGAAAATTAAAAGCCTAAATTGCAATAAAGTTTCAGACAGATAGAAATTAGTAATGGCTTCTCCATATTTTAATAGAATACTTCCTTTTTTTTTTTTTTTTTTTTTTTTTCCCCATCCAGCAAACACATTCACAAACAACAGTGAAGAACAAAAGCTGTGATTTATATATATGGACAGGTATACATGCACCCCTGACCTCCTGCCTCCTTTCTCGCCCTCAGCACCAGAAGCAATTTATGTAGAACAGTCTAAATAAACATCAAGAAGTCAAGGCCACAAACTGACAGTAAGAAAAATCAATGGCTTCAGAAACCAGATAGTAAGTTCAATAAAAGAGATTAGGCATCACAAGCTAGTGTGGGGCACTTACAGGGAAATGTGGCTTATTCTTCATCTGACAGGGCTCTCTCATCATCAGGATAAAAACTGTCATAGAAACAGAAGCACACTGAGTATCCAGTGGAAGATGCTCCTTAGCTTCAAACACTAAATGCTGACCTCTGAATGAAAGAGATTTATACTGAGGCCAGGGGGAATTTACAATTGCTTTTCCAGAGTCATCTCACACACCTGTGCCTTTGCCCAGAGGAATTGTTCCAGATATATATTTGGTGATCTCTCCTGGTTTTCTTTGATTGTTTTTCTTTTCTGAATTATTTTTCAAATCCTTTCCTTACTCTCACTGAGTTAAATCACCCTCTGTAACCTGCACATCTACAGCCTACACTAGGGTGGTAGCTTCAGCTGAAATCTGTTCAATTAAGTCAGTTTCTGTAGCACTGTCTCAGCAGACTGAAATCTCACAAAAAATGGGGCAGCCCCAGATTCAGTGTGGGATCATTCCCCTATTGGGTGACTAGTAGAGCCATCCTTATACCTTAAGAAGCACATGTCTGCTTTTTCATGCACTGGGACACTCAGATCATAAATGTTAATGTTTTACTGTCTATGATCATCCAGTCAGAGTGCAAATCTAAAGGTGAATGATAGCAGCAGCCCATATTCTAAAAAGACCACAACAGAATTTAATATTGTGATTGTGCTGGGTTTTGCCTGATTTTCCTTCCTAGCAATTTTCCAAATGGATAGACATCTTCTGTTTCTTTAGAAACCCATTGATGAGACCTTTAGTTTAGTTTTAGTAACTTAGGCTCCTCTGAAAGGTAGCCATGTAGAAGCATCATAAGCTCCATCAGATGAATTCAGATGTAAACTTTCAGGCTGGACTACAAAGGCTATCTAAACTATTTCCTAAAAGTAAAAAGGTGAGGGGAGAGGGAAGGCAGAAGACATCCTCCTTCCTT
>NC_053488.1:36943357-37122328 GCF_015227805.2 Hirundo rustica | reverse complement strand
TAATAATAAAAATATATATATATATATATAAAATAAAAAAAATCAGAAGTTTTGTTTGTTTATTTGTCTGTTTTAATTTCTGGGGTTTTATTTTATGGATAAAGGCACATTTTAGAATTTCAGTTCTTCTAAGAAACACAGTTCCTTTCCCTTCCTTTCCTGCACCTTCCCTTCCCTTTTGTTCCTGAGGCTTCTTTTTTTGTTTACTTTTAAATTATATATAAAAAATATTTTCAGTTCAGAGTAATGAAAAAAAAAAAAAAAGGGGTGCATGCACAATAGGAAGGCAACAAAGAGATGAAATTTCAAATAGCAAACCTATATGATAGTCTAGGTAGAACATCTGGAAGAGTTACTCTGCGTAACAGCTGCTAAGCATGTCAGTTATCAATGAGCCTGCAGCGTTCAGCAGTGAAAAGTTTGTGTCTGATATGGGAGACATTTTAAATCACCCATAAACCTCAGGAGATTATGCTGTTTTATAGCACAGATATACTTCAGAGAAATATGTGAGAATCAAAACACTAAGACTGTTTCTTTCTCTTATACTCTCTGGTGCTATTGCAAAAGTCTTCGAGATGATCCATTAATCATAAGACGATAAAGGAATACTGTGGAGAGGAGGAAAGTTGTAAGTGTTGAAGTTCTAAACCAGAATACATAGATAAAAGCAATATATTATACCAGATTCTTCAAAGGTTTGAGGAGAAAGGGAGCTACACACATAATTCCAACTTGCTCCAAACATGGTGAATAATGAATAGAGAGAGATATTCAAGAAATTAATTTTGAACTGTAGAAAACATATGGAAAACAAAGATAGAAATAACTCATAAGTTTATAGTCAAAGAATTTTCTGAACTTTTCCAGAGGGAGATGAAATAAAATTTAGAATAATTTGCTTACCTTTTCCTAATCAATTACTTGCTTTTTAAAATGTAGATGCTACAATTTCAAAGTCTCATAAAAGGAAGTTAACTGGTAACACAGGTAGTTCTTGTTCGGTAAATAAACTAACTCTGCCCAAAGGGTCATTGAAAAGACATCCTTCCTCGCAACATAGTACAATGAAGAAGAATAAAAGGTAGATTTTTAATTATCACTACATGCAAAAAACCTACTTTTGATGAGGGATTATAGCTATTAAGAGTGAATACATTTGGGAAAAATCATAAACTGATTTCTTGCAGAGGTCCTGTGTGACTGCAGACTGACTCAATGGACAGGTTTACCTGAGAAATATATAATCCCTCAGTGTTCTCCAGCCCTTCAACTATTACATCGTCTGTCTCACGACAAAAACACATGCCAGCACAGCTTCAGTCCAAGATCTGGCTTAGAAACAAAAGATGCGACACAGACAGATTATCTGTTAGTTCATAAGGGACATCAGGAAAAGATTCTTCACTGAGAGAGTGGTCGGTCCCTGGGGCAGGCTCCCCACAGAAGTGGTAATAGAATCATGAGAGAGTTCGAGGATCATCTCAACAATACTCTGAGTCATATGGTTTAGTTTTAGGTAGTCCTCAGAAGCTCGGGGTGCTAGAGTCATTATGGTCTCTTCCAACTTGAAATATCCAATAAATCTGTGATTTCCTAAAATCTAGATACAATGGTCAATTGTCCAACCTAGTGTTGTTACACTCTGGCAAAGTTCAAAACTACTGAATTCAAAATGCTGAATTAATTGATGAGGATCTTTATAATGGATTTTCATGTACTTACAGTGAGCAAAAATCTAGATTTCTCTCTTTCTTGGAACCAAAACAGAAATAATTTTGTTTTGGCCTTTAAATAAAAATCAAGTTTTAACCATTGAGTTTTTTATACAAAACCTAATCTTACATGATTAATTTATCTTCAGTGATTAGGGAGGTCAAAGTCTGCAGTCAGTTAAAGTGTGAAACATCTCACCAACAAAATAAACTGGAATAACCATGCCACAGCATTTGTTATTGCTTTTCAAACTTTAACATTTTGGGGTTTTGAAAACTGTCTTCAAATGCATTCCATTTAAAACATATTAATCTATGAGATTTATTTGTGAATTTTTTTCATTATAGTCAATATCAGTACATTAACTCTCTCAATCTTCTTCTTTATTTCTAATGTTGAAGGGTTACTCTAGGGTATAAAAATGTGTCTGGAGTAGAAATTCTCAGATGCTTTCATCAGCACTAAAACTTCTGTTTTGCAATTGAAGTTATCTGGTCATCAAAAACTAAAGAATTTTCATTTAAAAACTAAATATATTGAATGTCCTCATGGCCACTCAGAAGAAATTTACTTTTTTAAAAACTTTTTTTTTTTCTTTATGCAACATTGGAGGAAATATTATTTTTAGGTAAAAAAGTCTACACAAAACAAAATGTGTTTATTCCCAAAATATTTTTTAATTTTTCATTAGCAAAAATGGATTAATTTCATTCATTAAAATATGAAAATTCCACATGTCTTTTTAATTCCTAGGAAAATACATGTAGTCCACATTGGTTTTGTACATACTACTATCTTGAAACTAGGCCAATAGTTATGCTATGTGCAGTCCCAGAGTTATTCAGTGACATATCTGTGAAATCATCAGTTTATCTTCAGTTGTTAAATAATTAAAATTCTAATACTTTGCCACTTCATTGGTTTGACATGCAAAGAAATTAAAAACATACTTTCCTTACTTCACAAATACGGAGACTCAGGTTGCCGTTCATAAATCACAATAAATAGAATCCCACAGCAATGTTTTCAAAAGTTCTTCCTCAGAAACAGACTTGTAGTTTTCAATCTTCAGATCAAAGAAGCAGTCAAATGACACACAGTTTTACCAGTTAAATTAAAATTAAAATAGTAATGATTGAAAGATAGCTTTGAGATAACATTTACACTAATGTACACTGAAAATCAGATGAAGTTGAGAAGATGGCAGAAGAGGGAAATTATGTGATAAAAAATATAGATAGTTACTGTTTCATGAGAACTGTGGAATATGGATATGCACCTCTATTTGCATTTTAAATGCAACACATACAAGGGAGAGATAGTACTACTAATGTTAGTAAAAATGTATAGTAATCTCTTTTCCTGACTTGGCTTAAAACAGACTCTGTTCAACTGTTTCTTCAAGGAGAGTTTTCTTTTAACAAGATGGCAAAAGGCAGAATTCAGAATAATTTTGGTTACATTTTAGTTCATGCTCGATCTTTTGTGGGTTTTTTTTTGTTGGGTTTTTTATTTATTTATTTATTTATTTATTTAAATCAATGAAAATCTTGGGGAAATAGGAAATTTTAATATTTCTGATTAAATGTCTCATTAAGAACATACCATTGTGTACTTAAGTGACCAGGACTGGATGGATGAATTATCTGCATTAAAGAACTGTGATACTCTTGACTACAATTTATTTTTCCCCCAGCCTCAATCATATATTTAGTCTTCAGTGACAAAAAGAGTTTCACTTGTAAGAGTGAAGGCTTGAGGAGCCTCCCATAACTCCATTATTTCAAAATGCAAGTAATTGGTACTGTTTGAAATGCATTATCCCTATTAAGAGAAAAATTACATAAGGAGCCCAACAGCAGTTATGTAAGTTGTTATGTTCCTAAGTATCTTCAGACTGATTTAAGCACATTCTTCATCTAAAACTTTGGTGACAGACTTGTTATATGAAGTGGAAACTTATAAGAACCTATCAAACTCTTTTAAAGACAATCACAAGTTTGTTGCATTCCATTATTAGGCATAATGAAAAATTCATTTGCTTTCACCTAGCTGATCTATCACAGATGAAGAAAATGGGGGGAAAAAAGTAAATCTAAAAATTTAATCTATAAGGAGATTGACCTTCCTTTCTAACCTAATAAAGGCTGTTTTACTGTGCATTGAAGTTACAGTGCTAACAGTGGGGAAGTACATATTAAAATTAAAAGTTAATATAACTAAAATCCTGTTTGTTAACTTTTTTTTTTTTTTTTTTTTTTTTGCACAAAAGCCTATTTGTGAATGCTGGAAGAGAGATTTTCAGGTTTTGTGTTTGTTTTGGAAAACCAGCTTAACAATTAAAAGCACAGTCCTGAACACCAAAATACTCCTTTCTGAGAGCATCTCCAGAACTGCAAAAATATGAAAGTGTTTCAAGATATTGACAGTAACTGCTTGGGGAGGGCTAGTGAAGAAGAATTAAAACCAGTTATGTTTCACAGAATGAACGTTAACTTTCTGACCCTCTTTTCTATATAGAAAAAAATTCTATTGCAGATAATTGCACTGATGGCAGAACTGGGAAAATAGGCCAAGAAATAGATTATCTGTAATTTTGTTAATTGCTCCAGAAGTCAACAAGCTTGACTTTTTATCCATGCCTCACAAATCTTCTGACAAGCTTGAAAACCATTTCCAAAGTGTGTTAAACGGGATAAACAAATTTCAAATGAAAAGGAGGGCATGAAATACAGTGTCTCCATTAAAACAGAAGAAGTGGGGTAGGGAATAAAGAAAATTTGTTTTCAAGCTTGGGGCTTAAAATTCTTGTTAGCTTCCCTAGTAATGACTCTAGGATTCCTAGCATGCTGTTAACAGGCAAGCAGCAAAACAATTTACTGGTTTACTGCCTTTGATTTTTATGCTACTTGCAGTTGCATCATGTCAAACAAAAATAATTACAATTATGGCAGTATGCAAATCAGAGAAAACTTATTTCTAAACAACTATTTCACATGCACATCCTGTTTCAGGCTTCAGAGAGTAAATGGATAAAACACTGGGTTTAACTCTCAGGTCAAGGTTGGAGTCATAACTAAAATATGGATTTGTGTTGTAAAACTGTAAGACATGCTTGGTCACAAATACCATGCAATCTTCCTTCCCCTGAAGAGGTATGAGTAAGTACACTAATGGAATTACTCCTCACTCTTCTGAAACAAAAATTAGGGTTTGATGATATACCATAGCTAGCTAAGAGAATTTCCTATAATTGAGATACCAGAGATCATATTGCAGGTACATTTGCATGCACAGCTCAAAGGACAAATGACTCAGATGATTAATGCAGAAGTGTAGAGAAGGCTAGTGCACTTGAAGTCTGAAAAATTTTATGAATGTAATTCACTGCAGATCATCAACGTACCAAAATTACAAAGCCCAATATTTTGCTGTTACATTTTTAATGGGACATAAAATTAAAAAATAATTTTCTATAAAAAGGAAGACATATGAATGGTTAAGATGCACAGAACTGTTCATTTAAGTTGTTTAAGGTCATGAGCTTTGCAAACAACAATCTCATAGCAGAGTTTAGAGTGAAGCAATTTTGAAAAACAAACAAAAAAATGCCCCATACTTATAAAGAAAGTAATTCAATAGTACTAATTTTGTGAAGTTTTGACAGCACCCACTCTTGCACAAATCAAAATAAAAGGAACTTTTAATATAACTATCACAGTAGGCATCACATAAGACTGCTAAACTCCCCAGTCATTACCATTTTCAGGTGTATAAAACCCTGACAACATAATAAAGATGGAATTTTCTATTAAAAACTTAATCTTCATATATTCATTATTTCTGGGAGGTATTTCACATGGTTTTCAAAAAATCAGTATAACCATAACATAGATGTTTAAAAGGGAAGGGAAGGGAAGGGAAGGGAAGGGAAGGGAAGGGAAGGGAAGGGAAGGGAAGGGAAGGGAAGGGAAGGGAAGGGAAGGGAAGGGAAGGGAAGGGAAGGGAAGGGAAAGGGAAGGGAAGGGAAGGGAAGGGAAGGGAAGGGAAGGGAAGGGAAGGGAAGGGAAGGGAAGGGAAGGGAAGGGAAGGGAAGGGAAGGGAAGGGAAGGAAGGGAAGGGAAGGGAAGGGAAGGGAAGGGAAGGGAAGGGAAGGGAAGGGAAGGGAAGGGAATGGAAGGGAAGGGAAGGGAAGGGAAGGGAAGGGAAGGGAAGGGAAGGGAAGGGAAGGGAAGGGAAGGGAAGGGAAGGGAAGGGAAGGGAAGGTGCGGGAAGGGAAGGGAAGGTGCGGGAAGGGAAGGGAAGGGAAGGGAAGGTGCGGGAAGGGAAGGGAAGGTGCGGGAAGGGAAGGTGCGGGAAGGTGCGGGAAGGTGCGGGAAGGTGCGGGAAGGTGCGGGAAGGTGCGGGAAGGGAAGGGAAGGGAAGGGAAGGGAAGGGAAGGGAAGGGAAGGGAAGGTGCGGGAAGGGAAGGTGCGGGGAAGGGAAGGTGCCGGGAAGGGAAGGGAAGGTGCGGGAAGGGAAGGGAGGTGCGGGAAGGGGCGGGAAGGGGCGGGAAGGGAGGCGAAGGGGCAGGGGAAGGTGCGGAAAGGGAAGGGTTAGGGAAGGGAAGGGAAGGGAAGGGAAGGGAAGGGAGAAGGGAAGGGAAGGGAAGGGAAGGGAGGAAGGGAAGGGGAAGGGAAGGGAAGGGAAGGGAAGGGAAGGCAAGGGAAGGGAAGGGAAGGGAAGGGAAGGGAAGGAAGGGAAGGGAAGGGAAGGGAAGGGAAGGGAAGGGAAGGGAAGGGAAGGGAAGGGAAGGGAAGGGAAGGGAAGGGAAGGGAAGGGAAGGGAAGGGAAGGGAAGGGAAGGGGAAGGGGAAGGGGAAGGGGAAGGGGGGAAGGGGAAGGGGAAGGGGAAGGGAAGGGGAAGGGGAAGGGAAGGGGAAGGGAAGGGGAAGGGAAGGGGAAGGGAAGGGGAAGGGGAAGGGGAAGGGGAAGGGGAAGGGAAGGGAAGGGAAGGGAAGGGAAGGTAAGGGAAGGGAAGGGAAGGGAAGGGAAGGGAAGGGAAGGGAAGGGAAGGGAAGGGAAGGGAAGGGAAGGGAAGGGGAAGGGGAAGGGCTCAGTATCAGTGATCAGTTACAGTCATAATTATGTTTTGTTGGTATAGCTGACGCAACAAGAAACTGCACAGGGACATCATTTCACTCTTCACTTTAATTCCAAGGAATTTCACAAGATAGCAAAGACTTTAGTGTGTTGCTCGAGGACATGAAAAGAGCTCTAATCATGCAGTCTATAGTCAGAGCAAAAAGAAGGGAAGTTTATTTCTCGACCTTGATTTATACAGATTCTGGACAATGACCAGATTCTCAATTGGAGAATGAGGTTGCCACTTCTCTGACCCTGCTGGTCAAACATGAAGTCCATCAATTGTCCCTCCTCCAAGGACAAATGTGAGAACAATCACTCTGTTTATGTTACAATCAGTGAGAAACCCCACTACAAAAATGCAAACATTCAGAAGGCTGAAAATCAGGGTAACATTAATGTGGCTTCAAGCTTCAGATATATCTTGTTTTCCCTTGTTCAGTATACTTTATAGAATAAACGATAAATTTTGTTTGGACAGGACAGAAGGAAGATGACCCTTTATGTCAAGATCAGATTGGGTCACTCAGAATAATGATGAGGATGGCATAACCTCTCCAGACCTCTGTTCTACTGCTAGACTGTCCTACTCAGGAAAATATTTCTCCTGTTAACCTAGTCTAAACCTCTGCTGTTATGGCTTATGTCCACCATATCTTGTACTCCTACTCTAAACAGCTACAAGGAACCTAACTGCAGCTCCTTGATATCCTTCCCAGAGGTGCTGATGGTAAGTGTTTCTAAGAGAATCCTTTCTCCAGGCTGAAAAGCTTTTGGTCTCATAGTCTGTCCCTGAAGATGGACAACTTCTCCAGTGCCTGTTCATTTTCTCCGCCCTCCACAGAACTTTGTCCAGTTTGGCCACAATGACCCCCTGCAGCGTTACAGGCTGGGGAAGGCGTGGCTGGAGAGTGCCCAGGAGGAAAGGGACCTGGGGGCACTGGGGACAGCAGCTGGACATGAGCCAGCAGTGTGCCCAGGTGGCCAAGAGGGCCAATGGCATCCTGGCCTGGATCAGGAATGGTGTGGCCAGCAGGAGCAGGGAGCTCATTCTGCCCCTGTACTCGGCACTGGTGAGGCCACACCTCGAGTGCTGTGTCCAGTTCTGGGCCCCTCAGCTCAGGAAGGACGTTGAGACACTTTAGCACATCCAGAGGAGGCAACGAGGCTGGTGAAGGACTTGGAACACAAACCCTGTGGGGAATGGCTGAGGGAGCTGGGGTTGTTTAGCCTGGAGAAAAGGAGAGTCAGAGGTGACCTTATCATTCTCTACAACTTCCTGAAGGGTGGCTGTAGACAGCTGGGGGCTGGGCTCTTTCTCCCGGCAGCAACTGACAGAACGAGAGGACAGTCTCAGGCTGTGTCAAGGGAAATATACGCTGGATATTGGGAAAAAGTTTTTCAAGGAAAGAATAATAAAGTACTGGAATAATCTGCCCGAGGAGGTGGTGGAGTTACCATCCCTGGATGTGTGTAAAAAAAGACTGGATGTGGCACTCGATGCCATGATCTAGTTGAGGTGTTAGGGTATGGGCTGGACTCGATCATCTTGAAGGTCTCTTCTAACCTAGACATTCTGTGATTCTGTGATTCAGTTAACCAGTGGCAATCTCTCTCAATCAAGCTGGACATAGCAACTAGATGTTGCCTAGTGAGCACTATGTAAAGGGAAATAACCTCATAACCTATTGGACTTGTTCCTTTTCATACACTCTCAAGATGCTCTTGTCTTTATTACTGGAGCACGGTATTAGGTCATGTTCAGTGTACTGTTTTAATTTTACTACTAAGGAAAAAATCAAATTATTATAAATGTCATGAATACTCCAATTCAATGGATGGTTGAACTTCAGTGATAAAGAGAAAGATCAAATTTCTATGTGCACTAGTGACTGTATACATACCTTATCATGGTGTCCTGTTTAGAAATGGCAAATTAATAAAATATTACATTAAATGGGCTATCTGCCTGAAAGGCAATAACTTTGGAACCTATATTCTAGAAATTTTGAAGGTATTTTGTCCTGAGTATACTCTTCAAATAAGGAGGCTGTTGAATGTTACATGAGTTGCAATAATTAAATATCAGCTCTCTCTGGAATATTTTAAATGCAATATATAGAAATAAACATATCCTAAAATCACACTTTGAAAGGTGTACCTTAGCCTCTTTCAGGTTAGGCATGATATTGATTTTTATTATTATTAAAAGAAAATATTATTATATTATTTACTTTATAATAATATCGTTATATTATTTACTTATTTTTAAAACAGTTTGCCTTTTCTTGTCTCATTCAAAAGTAGTATAAAATAAAGTATGTAAAGCCATGAGTTAAAAACTGTTTTAATGATCTGGGTTCTGATAAAAGCCAAATTACTTTTTAGCTCTTACCACTCCATGGAAACTGAGAATATTATTAAACTGCAGGAACAGAAAACAATACCATGAAGCGTTCTAATGTGAGTGACAATAAGGTCAAAGGCCATTTCGAGAAAATTCTCATTTTAGATGGCTTTCCATTGAGTGAGAAGTAAGAGAAGTCTAATCTTATATTTTATCTGTGTTTATATTTCTGTGTCTATAAACACTTATTGAGTGTATTTGTAGTATATGTAAGTAATGCACTGTGCCGTAACTGTTCATTGTTTTCATAATCTTAAATAAAAGATATAGTAGAAAGGATAAGTATGAATAAGACACACAGAAGATCCCTGATATAAACAGAAAGTATTAAAAGTTTAATGTCTATAAAGAAACCTGTTGTACTCAGTGTGCTCAGAGTTAATGCAGAAGGTTTTTAGCTAACAACCACACAGCAGCCAAATCTCATCACCTTCAGCAAGAATAATTTATGGTTTAATCTTACATGCAGGCGTATTAAATTAGTATTACTCATCAGAACTCACTTATTAATAAAACAAGCTGAATTAGTCACCAGAGAATCATATTTGGAAATTCAATGACAATTTTACATTTTTAATAAAGGCTCAGAAATATTATTGCAGAGCAGGTGGTATGAAGAAATGTGGTCAAATTTGACATTCATTAATAATTGAAGTGTAGAACGTGACAGAGGTGAAAATTGATATTGATTTTTTCCCCTCTAGTATTTGGATGAGTTTTGAAAAGTAAATAAAATGAGATAACAAGACATACCAAGTCACCCTGATTTCTTTGATCACCTTTCCCTGTATACACACATATATATCACTATTTTCCTTATCATGTTTTTGAATAATTCAACACCCATAGTCTTTCCAGTTCAATGCATTATAAAACATGCTCCAGCTGAGTTTCAATCATATTAGACTAAAAACTGAATTTTTAATGAAGGATTATTTAAAACAAAATGTGTCTTGGGCCCTACAGTCTCTGAAACCAAACTATCCTGAGAGTTCAGTGAAGAAATGTCAATACTATGGAGAATTTTTTTTTTATTCAAAAAATTAAAGGAATCCTGTTTGATGTATATTAACCATATCAATATTAACAAACTTCTGCTGGATTTCATAAGTGATATGACAGCAACAGTGCTACCAGGCTTGTATTTTAACTAGATGTGAAAGCTCTGAAGTTCTTGTATCACGCTGAACCTGACCTGCCTTTGGGACAGCTGTATCAGCACTCCTGTTGATTGCAGTAATGCTAATTTTCAGGCTAATTTGTAGCTAGATGCTTTAGCCTCACTGGACTCTAAACAATGGATAACAAAGAGGGTCACCAGCCTCTGCTGACCAATCTTCAGCACATTGTAGGCATCTTCATGAAGTATATTCTGCAGGATTTACGTGACTATTAGAGGTCTGCAATATATTCTGTGGTGCCTGGGATTTTGTTTCAGCAGTCCATACCTCCTTACACAGGAGGTATGGTCAAGATCTTCTTTAATAGACATTTTTTGGTTTACATTTTTTATCCAAATGAATGTTTGGTTCCATTTTCTTAGCCCAGTCCTGGTTATACCAATAGGAGAAACTGACTGAAAAAGCTGGAGTCTTCCATTCCTGTGTGTTTACAAAAGTAAATTCCTTGCCTTTGAAGGAAATCATCTAGTTACATAATCTGCCTGGAGGTGAAAACATTCTGGTGAAAATATAAAATAAAAAATGATCACTTTCTCCAGAGTTTACTCTAGAATACTTCAGACTCAGTCTGACTTCCATTTGAAACTTTAAAATAGCCATGTGCTTATCTACACTTCAGATTATTTGCAATATCACTCTTTCTTTTGTACAATCTCCTATGAGTTTGCGTAGAACAAGAAAATCCTGTTCTCTTTATCAGGGTAATTTTCTCTATTTTATGCTATACAATTTAGGTAAATAATCAGCCCACTGGTTATTTTTCAATACATTTAATAATCTTGGCAGAATAGTTTTTCTAGAGTTAATGTCTGAGTTGGGAGGAAAACAGTGAGCACACTCTTATATTGACTGTAAAAAATGTAAGGCAGCTAAAAAATGCCAAAGCAGCAATACCTTCAGAAAATAAATAAACAATCAGAAGTTAAGAAGCGAGGAAGTAGAAAAGCTCAAAAACTGGAGACAGAAAATATGCCAACTCATTAGATTATTTTTAAGGATGCTTTCATATGTTGATATGAACATCTCTCCTCAAAGACATTGAGCACAAGTAATATTGATTGACTGCAGTTATTTTATGCTCTTGTGCCTTCTGTCTACTGCAGAACAAGTAACAGTTTGAAGATCCAGTTTTCTGTTAAGAAAGCAAGTGGCTGATGCTGTAGATCTCATCTTGTTAAAATGAATTTATATTGACTTCAATAGCCAGCATTAATGAAATCTAATCAAATAGCTGAAAATGTATTCCACAAGGTATTTTTCTTTAATTAGTGAGAAGTATTGCAGAAAATATGAGATGGCTAAGAATTTAAAATATAATAATACATTATTCTTATTCATTATTATTATTATTATATCTTTCAAATACTGAAGTTGGGAACATAATTCCAAACTGTGAGTTATTTGGAATCTGAGTTCTGTGTCTTTGCTTTTTTATTATTATGTGTAGGTTTTCACCACAGGAAGTATGATAATAATAAATTTTACTATTTTCATTAACATTAGACAATAACTTAGTTGGCAACAATGCACTACTGGGCAGGTAAAATTGTTCTTATGTGACAGACATGGTGTAAACAGGAACATGTTTCCTCATGCAAAAACTGCAGTTAGTTGTTCAGCAAAAAGAGACAAATTTAAGTATTTGTCTGGACAAGTACCAGTGTTAGGTATGCTCTTCTATCAGCAAAAGCAGGTTTGATAAGTGAAAGGAAAAGAAAGCTGCTAAGAGGTGAGAGGACATGATTTAAGTTGATTGATCAAATAATGTGGAAGATATATGTCCTAAGGTCAGCAGTACACTATAGGCTACAATGCTTTTCTTCACAGTCAAAACCTTAGACAATTCTTACTGAGCCAAAAATGCTCTAAGTACTAAGTATTTTGCATCAATCACCTGAAGGGCTGAACACTAAATATAGTGAACCTTTTTATGCACCCCTCATATTAGAATCCTATAATTTTAATTAGATTCTCATCCTTTTGAAACCACGTATACCATTTGGGAAAAAAAAAAAAAAAACGTTTTCCCTCCTAAGTTTTGATAGCTTCTCCTACCCACTCCCCCATTCCCACCTCCCTTGCCCATACCTGGAACTGGCGTTTCAGGTCTTGTCATTCTTTTCTGCCCTATGTTGCACAGGGTGATTTTAAGTCAGAGATCACAGTTGTGCTTTGCAAGGATCTCTTTGTTCTGGGCTCTCCTTCTTAGGGAAGGGGAAAAAAAAATAATAATAAAAAAAATAAATAAAAAAAATCAACAGTTTAAGTACGTAGTCGGTAGAAGAGTTGTGGAGCAAACTCCTTTTACTGAAAAGAATTTTACCCTGTTGCAACATTTTCCTTTCTTCTGACAACATTCTCAATACAAATATGGAAACAAATGGGGAACTCATATTTCTTCAGAATATGTTGCTGTAATGTAAAGAGTTTGGTCCTTCTTATCCTTGATATTTTGTTAATTTTGTCCAGCATTTCACTACATATGTTACAAATCACACACGGGATTATAGACATGTATGTAAGACAGACAAAGGAAAAAAATGTGTGACACTTCTCAATACCTCAGTATCTCAATTTTCTATTACAAGTCCACAATAGATGGGTATCTTTCTCAAGGTCTCAAAAATTCTACCTCTTTATCTGGGAAAACATATATTTATTACCTTCATTGCCATTAATGTTGAAACAGGTGTCATGATCTGGGTGATGGCACCCTGTACTTTTTCTCTCCTTGCTGAACAATTGCTTATAAACTGACCCAAATTATCAGCTTGTATCAGCCCATTGAACCTTAACTTCCTGGTAATGCCTCAGGGTATAGTGTTTTGAAACTCCTAGAAACCAAGTCAAAAAGTTAATTTACAATGATTTTGTGCAATGAAGTTTCCCTCTTCCTTATTTTAAACCTTGAACTCAGACCACTTACTGTAGCTGCACTTACTTTCTTTTGCCTGGTTGTGCTTAATTTACTCACTTGTGGTTAAAAATTTTTGTTCTTAGGAGTTAATGTGCTATCCAAAGAGAGATGAAAATGAGTAGTCTAGAAGTAATAAGCAGCTTTCTGCCTTTCTGCCTCCATTTGTGTAAAAGGTTGATTACTCCTCCCTCATATATCATGGGATCTGACCCCTATTCCATTTCTTATCCCATTATTACAAGATTACTTGATTAAAGAATTTAGTTAGTCAACTGTTATCAAAATTTAAAAATATGTCTCCTTTCTTATTTCAACCTTTGAAAGAAAGGTGTGGAGCTTAGTAGGAAGGCATCATGTTAGATAGAGAGACAAGATACATAGATACAGTGAGAGTTATTTAATTCCTCATGTGCTACATAGCTAGCTTTACTACTGATACCATTCCACTAATTTCTCTACTGCAGAGCCAGAAAAGTGGACAATGAGTTTGTAGTTCAATATTAAAAAAAAAAAAACAAACCCACAACTACAACAACAAAGTCTGAACTTTGTGACATATGATACCAATCCTAATTTTTCTGGATCCAGAACCTATCAGTGCCTACTCTTAAAGAATCATGGAGATATGACCCTGAAACACACTGCACTTGCTATTAATTTGTCAATATTGTCATTCAGCCTCTAAGGATCTTAGGATCTTCAGCAAACAGTGAACATAGCTGTTTGAGACTGTCAGAGTTCATGCTCTTTCAGTCAGTATTTGAGGAGAAGGTGTATTTCTGTGTGCTGGACATGACATTAAAGCCAAATTTGTGGCACCCTATTCTGGAGAGAAAATACCAAATTGATGGAGAATGAATAATTTGACAGATTATTTACCTCATAAGAGACAAGAAATCAATCCTTCAGAACAACCTTAGCAAAAAGTTATAGGAAATTAATTTTCTTAAATGTGAAGCCAAATATAAAATGTGGTTTGGAACAATGTAGAGATCACTAAAAACACAAAAAATCCAGAAAAGTAGATTTATTTCTTGAATTTAATTTTTTTTCTTTCAGATAAAGAGAACATATGTATCCACACAATTGACAAATGGGCAAAGTATTATACTAGTTGATTAAAAAAAACCAAAAACACTACTGTTTAGTAATATGTAGTTAATTATTTATGTGGAAAATTTAAACTGAAATGGAAATAAGAGAGTGCTCTTATGATCTGGTATGGGCATAAATGACCATTTTCATCTCAAGTAACTTAGTGGTAACACATAAGACTCACTGTACTGAGTTCTCTTTTTTAATTAAGACAAAGACTATGAAGTAAAAGATGCTAAAATACTTAATTTAAAATACAAAATCATATATGCATCACCCATGCACATATATATTTTTATGATTTCTATGAGAGCAGCAAGTTCACTTTTATTTTCTATCATTTAACTTGTTTAAGTTTTATTAAAAAGTAAATGCCCTTAGTCTAGTCAAAATTGCTACCGTGGATTTGCAGACAGACATGTTATGTAACAATGGTGATGCCTTCATTTACTTGTTGTGTATATGAACAGCAAGGTCTGCAGTGACCTGTATCCTGGGCAATATCCCTTAGTGTCACCTTATTGTTCACGTTTTTCCAATCGCATGTTAACTTTATTATGAGGTTAATATATATAAAAAATATCTGAAAGTGAATTGCAGTCATAAATAATGTTGATTAGTAGTGA
This sequence comes from Hirundo rustica, assembly GCF_015227805.2. Lineage (NCBI taxonomy): Eukaryota > Metazoa > Chordata > Aves > Passeriformes > Hirundinidae > Hirundo > Hirundo rustica. The sequence goes on along the minus strand of NC_053488.1, from coordinate 37,107,263 downwards.
CTCCAGGATGGAGAGGCATTTCCATGGGAAGTAGCAGGAAAGGTGTACAACAAAGCAGACAAGATTTCATGATGAACTGTACCCCCTCACAAATGTTTTTCACAGCCTGGAACAATCCAAATGGCAGGGGAGCTGGCCTTGATGAATTGCCCATCCTGTGACTGATGCTTAGTTCTATGTGTGGACAGTCTGACTACAGAGAGCAGTGTTGTGTCATGGTGCTGAACAGTTCAGGCTTTGATACATTTGCCAGTATCTTGAACTCTAAAATTAGATGGTTAATTAGAATATGCAGACATAGTTTGAATAAGAATTGAAACATCTGAGAGATGGACAGAGTAAAAAAAATAGGAGAAGATGGTCTATCCACTCTTATATTTTCTTTGAGAGGGTAAGACCCTTTCTCACATAAGTTAATTTTTTTTTTTTTTCAGGTCTGTACATTCCTAGTTTTGCTTTCTCTCAATGAATTGATTTTCATTCTCCATTCTGTTTCAAGTCAATCAAACAGGTTTTTTATTCACTTTTACATGAAATAACCTGTACTAGGTCAGATCAAAAGTCTATCTACATCCCTCTCCTGACGGAGACTAGGGAGGAGTATAAATGCAGGGCAAGTAGACAGTGATCTTTTCCTAGAATAGTGTCCTTACTTTTGTGGATTTATGATGCAAAGACCTGAATTAAAGGTGGTAGGTTGGTGTGAACATGTATTCAGTATCTTGTTCTTCCATTTCTTCCATGACTTTCCTTGTTCATCTTTGGATGTCAAACAGACATTTAGCACCACCAGCATTTTGTGGTAAGGAGAACCACAAACAAAATCACAGAATACTTGAAGGTCTGTCCCCCTGTGCCTGGAACAGTGACTTTAACTTCTACCATTCATTCTGCTGTCTTGTGGAAAAAAAGATGCAAAGCAGCTTTCCTGACAGTATCTCAGGACAAGAACCAACACAAAGATTGGCAAACAACATTTTATTACATGTCTGTGGCCTAGGCAGTGGTGTGCATTTCACAAGAGTGGGGCTGCCTCTCTTCATGTCTAGAAGTACCTGCATGACTGTGTTCATGCTACACCCTCGTGTAAAATCAGAGTTATAGTACTGCTTCTAACAGATTTTTGTGCTTCAAATATATCAGAGAATACCATGTACCTAGCCACTATGTTCATATTACTGCAACAAGGAGAAGCATTGTTGCCAAAATGCCATCACTCGTGCTAGAAATTGTTTTATACAAGAAAGATCATACAGAAACAAAAAGTCAAATTAAAAAAAAACAAAAAAAAAAACTGTTAAAATGAAGGTGATAAATGGTGATGGAAGAAGAAATTGTTTAAATATTATTTGTGGTTTTGCTTGCTTTTATTTGGTGTTTGTTTAAGTTCATGTTACCTAATCTAATACTCATATCCATTTACAGGGCTCTGTGTGAAAATAATGGACATGTCAGGACAATATATTCTTGGAATATATATGAAAATATACACAGGACATATTTTCTGCATAAATTCTTGTTCTCTATAATTTATCAAATGCTGTGTGGCCATTTCTAAGATCATATATTATGAACAGTGAGGTTTTTTTTCACTTCAAATAAGCGCTTGTTCACTTGTCCTACTCCAAATTCACTCTTGCTACATATGCTCCTTGTTACTTTACTGCAGTTACTTAAAAATATGATTAGAGTAACTCTCTACAGTCCTTACTTTCACTTCTTGTCCAAGTACATTAAAACAAAATATACATATTCATACATTTACAGTTCATTGCAATATATTCATTATGTACGTTATTAATTACCATTAGAGATAAATGTATTGTAATGTCTCAATTTTCAGTGTAGGTCTAATAGACCTCTGTACTCTTTTATATATAAAGGCATATTCCTATACAGCTTCCCCAGTAAGAACTTCTTTCAAAGCCTCATTGGTCCTTCCAGTGTTGTTTCTATTCTCTTGATGGATGTGAGGGGATGTTTTCTGTCTTTCTCTAAATTAAACATGCTCATTATTTTCCTCCTCTTTTTTAGACCACCAAGTGGTACAAGAACATTACTGTCTTACACTTTGTGTATTTTTTTTGAGAGTTTACTATAACTGAGTTTTGGTGTAACATTTAGATATCGTTCTCTTCTCCTGAGTCTAATGTATGGAGAGAACTTTTCCCTCCTCTTCCTGACATCAGTCTATCCTTGAAGAGTCTTGATTTCTCAGTCATTTATTTCTAGCTTGTGCCAGCAAATGAGGCTATGAAATCTCTTTTTCACATTGCAATTGGCAGACACGACCAGGCATAGGACAATAAGCAATTCATCTCTTCAGCCTTTCCTGGGCTAGAGATCTTTAGCTCTTTTTTGACGATTTTTCCAGTGAAAACTGTTAGCTCAAGTAATAGAATATATCTGGAGAGCCTTAGACCAATGAATAATTTCAGAATTACAGTCAGTGTCGAGTGAGGCCAAATCTCCCTTTTTGATTGCTGGACCAGTAGAATATTTACATTGCCAATCCGTCAGAGTGGTCTTGTTGGGAGAAAACAGGCCAAAAGTGCAAGGTCCTCCTATAAGACAAGGGGGGATGCCTGCCCATGCCCTGTCCCTGCAAATTAAAAACACACCCTTAGGAAGGGCCAGGGGGTCTGCATCATGGGTGGATGCCATCTTCACATGGGCGACTCTGTCGCACCATGTTCTGGCAGTATACACACCCTTAGTCAGGTAAACAAATTGGAAGAACCTCTCCTGGCCCCTGGGGGGGGTAAACATAAAATGTACACAAAAAGAAACATTTGATGTCCCTAGGAGTTCCAGTCCGGTAGGGAGTGAACTTAAAGGGGAAAGGGTGGACGCATACTTTCTCCATAAAACAAATGGGTTTTTAACTGGTAAAATAACTTTGACTTCAACAAAGTAATCAGGACGGGACTGCCAGGACACGGACTGACCCTTGGAGGCACCTTCTCAACTGACCTGTTTGGTGATCTCCAGGAGCTTGGCTTGCAGCTCCTTGGGTCCAAACAGGATCTCCACAAGGCAGGTCATGAGTAGGTTGTCTGCTGACGTGGCTGAGAGACAGATGTGGTCCTGTCCCATTGCTCTGGCGAGGGCTGCCCATACGTTGGCTTTGGGCTGGGGCACCAGCCATCCAGCGACAGGTGCAATCAGGCTGGCGAGCAGGCAGATGTCGAGGAGCAGGTAGAATTTCCTCAACATTGGGGACCGGCACTGGACAGGTTCCATTGCAACTGAAAGAGACTAAAACTTAGATTGAGAATTCGGGTGAGGGGTCTGCAAGAAAGGGAGCCCCTCCCAGGAGCTGTTGATCTTTCTTCTCCGTCTGAATGCCGCATGAGTGACTTGAGCTGGATTTCCCCTTTTTTCCCTGAGACTTTCAGGATGTAGGGCCTCACCCACTTTGATGGTAACCATTTCAGCCCCGTGGGGGTGGACACACAAGCGTATCCACGGCCCCACGTGACCAAATTGTGAGGTCCCTCCATTCTTCCAGTCTCAGGGTCCTGAACCATGACCAGCGGCCTTTCCTTGATACTAAGCTGTGGGTTTGCCTCGAAGTGTCGAATGATTGGCGGGTTCAAAACCTCATAGGTGCAATTTAAAAAATTCAGTGTGAACTGGCCAATCGGATCATTGGTGTTTCTGTCTTTAAAACCTGTTGTTGTTGGTTGAGGACCCTCTTGATCTTCCTGTGGGTCCTCTCCACCACTGCTTGGCCTGTTGGGGAATGGGGAATGCCGGTCTTATGTCCCACTCCCCATTGTTGTAGGAAGCTGCAGAACTCCTTGGAACGGTACGCCAGGCCATTGTCGGTCTTCAATTCCCTCGGGATGCCCATGAAGGAGAAAGCCTGGATGAGATGTTTTATGACACGCGAGGTTTTCTCCCCTGTGTGGGTGGAGGCAAAGACTGCTCCAGAAAAGATGTCCACAGAGACATGCACATACTTGGATTGGCCAAATCGGGGAACATGTGTCATGTCTGTTTGCCACACCTCACAGCTTTTTAGGCCTTGGGGATTCACTCCCGCACTTAAGGTGGGAAGTGCATGTTGGTTACATGAAAGACACTGCCACAATTGCCCTAGCCTGTTCCCGGGTGATGTGAAACTGGCAAACAAGGCCAGGTGCCTTCTGATGAAAGAGCTGATGGCTTAGCTTTGCCTGCTCAAAAATGCTAGGCAATGGAGCCATCGCTGCAGGGGCAGCAAGAGCATCAGCTCTTCTGTTTCCCTCAGCAATGAACCCTGGCAAATCAGTATGTGACCTTGTGCGCATCACAAAGAAGGGCTGCTCTCGGTGGGAGACAAGTTTAACAAGCTTCGAGAGCAACTTAAACAGCGTGGCGTTAGTCACTTCCTGCAGTATTGCTTGCTCTGCCCTGGACACCACCTCCTCCACATACGTGGAGTCCGTCATCAAATTGAATGGTTTGGGGAATCTTTTGAAGGCTCTGACGACAGCGGCCAACTCAGCAACTTGAGGTGATCCTTCCACCTCAGCAACATCTGCCCCCCAGTGCTGAGTCTGAGGGTCCTTCCAAGTCATGACTGACTTGTGGGACCTTCTGGATGCATCAGTAAAAACAGTCAAGGCCTCCAAAGGTTTCCTGGTCCGAATGCTTTTTAAACTCAATGTAAATTTGGCATCCTGATTGAAAATTTTGTGGGCTGGCCTGTGAATTGGAATTTTTCCAGTGAAGGAATCCAGAGCAAACTGCAGTGCTTTGTTCTCCTGAAGCAAGTGCTCTAACATCACTTTTGTAATTCAGCCCGATCTCAACCCAGTTGGAATGTGAACACACTCAAAGTCACACCCGGCCAATTCTTTGATCCGGACTCTAGCTTTCCAGATTAGTTCAGCCACCAGTTTCTGTGGACGTGTCATTCTCTTGGACTGTTGATGGCTGAGAAAGACCCACTCTATGATCAAGAGTGGATCTCCCCAGCCTTGGTCCATCCCCATGTTGGGTCTCCATTGGAATATGACCCCATGGAGGTGTGGCAGCCTCACCATGACTATAAATTTGAAAGGCAGGTCCGGATCGCACCGGTGGGCCTGCCCGGTGGACATTAGTTGTTGCACCTTTTCCAATGCTTCCTTCACCTCCGGGGTGAGTTCCCTAGGAGAACTTAGCTCCTCTCCCCCTTTCAATAAATTGAAAAGGGGGGCTAGGTCTTCGATGGTCAAACCCAGCCAGGGCTTCACCCAATTCAAAGCCCCACACAGCTGGTTGACATCTGCAAGGGTCTTGATTTTGGCTTTGATTTCCAATTTTTGTGGCACAATTGTTCGCTTACCGATTTCAAGCCCAAGGTACCTCCAAGGCAGCATCCGTTGAACTTTATCTTCCTGCAGCTCAAACCCTGCAACAACCAATGCATTGATTGTCAGGTCAAGCATGTGGGACAAGACATCATCGGTGGGGGCACACGCAAACACATCATCCATATAATGATGGATGATGGCCTTTTCCGCAGCTACGCGGACCGGGGACAACAAGGAAGCCACATACCATTGGCAGATAACATGTGAGTTCTTCAATCCTTGTGGGAGAACTCGCCAATGATAGCGTTTCCTTGGGGCCTCTCAGCTGATGGTGGGAACCGAGAACGCGAAACACGGGCATTGTCAGGGTGTAAAGGAATTTGAAAGAAACAATCTTTGATGTCTGTAACAGCCAATTTCCAATTTTGTGGGAGCATGATTGGGGAAGGCATCACAGGTTGAAGAGAGCCCATATCTTCGATGACATTGTTGATTTATGGGAGGTCTTGAAGGAGACGCCGCTTGTCCTTCCCCGGCTTCTGGATGACAAAAAGCAGGGAGTTCCAAGGGCTGGTTGTCTCTATTATGTGGCCCTTGGCCAACTGCTCCTCCATGAGCTCCTCAAGTGCCTTCAATTTCTGTTTTGAAAGCAGCCACTGTTCTACCCACACTGGTGAATCTGTTTTCCAATTCAGTTTGTGGGTAGGGTGCTCCTCAGCAGCCACCGCCCAAAAATCCTGTGGGGGGTCTGGGATGTCAATTGTGACCCCCCACTGGGCCATCAGGTCTCTCCCAAACAAGGGTTCCTTATAATCTAAAACAAAAGGGCGTAAACTCGCCAATTGCCCTTTTGGCCCCTTAATTTGCACCATGCTCTTAGATTGCTTTGCCTATTGCATTCCCCCTATACCTTGAACGTATCCAGCCACGTTTTGCAAGGCCCAATGTGATGGCCAATACTTTGTAGGTACGATCATCATATCTGCCCCTGTGTCGAGGAGGCCAGTGATGTTGAGGGCCTCCCTACCCACGCTCATCCCACACGCCACCTGGGATTTAGCCTCTGTGATGGTATGGACGGGACAGACTGTTGGAATGTTGTTTCCTTCCAGGCACTCCCAGGCAGGTACGATCTGTGCAACTATTTGCCCTTTCGGTAGGAATGTTGGTGGGTGGGTGCAACGCAGACAGAGAAAAAAATTCCTAGGGTTGTTGTTAAGTGTCCCTGGAAGAAATTAGATCTCCTGTGGGGTGTGTTTGCAATCCCTCACAACGTTGAGCATACCTTCGATCCTTTGCCAGGTGCCCTGCTCATCGATGTTGACTGACACAAATTTCCAATCTTTGTTCTTCAGGAGAAGACCCTCTGTGAGCCGCAACCTGTAAGGCTTATAAGAAGAGTTGGTTGTCAAGATCGGTTTAGAAATGTCGTGGTCCGAGACAGTCACGTTCAGTGAATGTTCTGTTTCACCTCCCTGAACAGGGTGAGGCGGCTTACAAAATTTTATCTCCTGGCTCCCTTTCCCTTCCCCCTCTGCCCGGTCCACCCCATTTCTGTCTTTATGCAGGGTGGACCTGTGCTCCCCCTTCAGATTTTTTGTGAGGGTTTAAACCCTCTTGTTCTTTCCCCCTCTCCTCCCCCTTTTTTGTTTTTAAAGTCCTCACACTCTTTCCTTAAAAAGCGTTGAGAGGACCAATGCCCCAGTTTTCCACATAGACAGCATTTTTGCGAGCCCTGAGCAGATGATTTTCTTCTGATGGAAGGTGTCTTCAGAAGCTTCAGCCTCCATGGCTGTGACATGGTGTGGTTTGGGAGGCTGTCCTGCAGGTGCACTGATAAAAGGGACCTTGAGTTGGCATACTCATAGCATGTCCTGAAGGGCAGACAGAGGATCTAGGGGAAGACTCAAAATTGCCACTCGGCATAGTTCGTTTGAGTTAGAAAAAGTGATTTCCCCTAAGATGCTCTCCCGCATGTCCTCGTTGTTTACTTGAACCTCAATGGCCCTGGTGAGCCACCCCACAAAATCAACATACAATTCATTCAGGCCCTGTTTCATCTTTGAGTATGGGACAATGGGGCCATGGGGCTGCATTCAGAAGAATGCTGTCACAGCTGCTTCCTTCACCACGTGGAGGCATTACGGTGGAATGGCAACTAGATTGGTGGCCAATGACCACTGTCCCTCACCTAAGAGATGGTCAGTGGTGAGGGGGATCCCGTTGTCATCTATCATGGTCTCCGGGTTGTTCAGGAGACCCGCAGGGAGTCCCTGAGCAGCTGTTTCCATGACACATCCCAGAGTTTATACTCTGTGGAATTGAACAGGCATGAAAACAGCTGCTTCAAATCAGCAGGGACAACGACTGCCCCTGAGAGATCCACGCGCGAAAGCCCCCCGAATTATTAGGGATTATTGGGCTCATAGGCCTTGTGCGCCTTGCATAGATCTCGTATTGTGGCTTGTGGGAACAGGTGGTAAGTTGCTCTGATGTTGTGGCCTCCACGGGAATTTCCATAAGTGACAGGGGCTAGAGAAGGACTGGAGGAGGGTTGCAGCGGCCCTGTCCACTGCAGCCCTGGCTCCCTGTCTTCCGGGTCTAAACCATTGGAACCAGAAGGAGGGGCGTGGGAATCGGAACTCCAGGATTACCGCCTTCTGGGAGGGGATGTGGTTTGCATAGAGGATGACATCATCCTGGGGGAGGTTCGGTGGGCAGGGTGTGTGGGAGGAGATCTGGGAGGAGTTTTCGGAGAGGGCGGAGAGGGAAAGGTGACATCATAGGGATAGGGCAGGGCAAGAGGCAGGAAGGGGTTGAGGGAGGATTGAGCAGGAAGAAAAGGATTAGGGGAAGGAGAAGGGATGGGGGATGGCGACCCATGTGGTTGCCGCCATTTTGTGAACAAGGATAAGGGAAGCCATCTTGCGATTCAACTTCTTCATCTATACTAAAGCGAACTTGGGGTTTTCTAGCTGGGAACTGTGGGGATGGGGAAGACTCTCGAGCCACCTGGCCAGGGCTGCCCGAGAGATCCCGAGCAGTCCAGCGAGGACCACCCGGGTGGGGGGATCCAGGCATTTTGGGGGGAGCCTGAGCCGGCAGGTTGGGTCAGCCAATCAGGGTGTCAGAGGGTGTAACTGGGGGTGTCAACTTCTTAACAATAAATGAATCACAAGAGGTGGGAGGGGGATTTCCCGGGCACCATCCTATCACTCGACACCCTCCCTGCAACTTTCCAGAAACCAGGGAAGGGCCCCAGAGTGACAGACAGGGCACCCAAGAGGAGAGAGAGGGGATTGACTGGGACAGGTTGGGGAGAGGGATGATTGACAACAACAGGTGAACATATGACAAACAAGTGGGGAAGAAACCATTGGGAAAACCAGGGGGTATGTCGGAACCAACCATCATGAATTCCAGAATAAAACAAATTAAACAAACCAAATTAAAACATGCACCGCCACACTGGAGAAAAGCAAATTGTGAGGAAAGGGATGGAGTAATAATCTGTCCAATACTGTTTAAGTCTGTTGACTGTCTAGTCACAATCATTTAAACATTTTTCCATTCCACCTTTCACCAAATATTCTTTTCTGCAGATAAGACTTCATATGTAGAAACTCTGAAGGACTACTTAAACTCCATAATCCTTGTCAGAAATGCTTTTGCCACATTCCTGGTTAATCTACATTAAATTGGCTATATATTCATTTGTCTCAGGAATAGGTCAGTATCAGTATCTTTGTTTGCTTGTCTTGGAGTTGATAAATATTTCTACCCTCATTGCTTGGAAGGTATGATGAAACACTGCATTTTCCTACTCCTTGAAGGTGTTAGCTTCTTCTCAGACAAGAGAAGGCAAGAAACCTTTTGTTGTTTAATTTTGCTGTTTGAGGGTTCCTTTCTCAACCTAAAAAGACAAAAAAAAAAAAAAAAAGACAAAAAAAAAAAAGTATATATGATGCAGGGTGCAGTAAAAAGGAGGAAATAATGACATTCAGTTATTCTTGTATTTAACACTAAAGTATTGGGTGATTCTAGATGTCATCATAACTTTCAGTGTAAGCTACCAAGAGCATCACATCATGCATTATACTATACATTGCAAATAGTATTGCTAATACCAAAAGACTTTTGTTTTATTTGGCATGTCTTCCATCTCTTTAAGTTCTTTATTTTGACACTGTTGACACCTTATCAAGCAGCTCTACAGTATGAATGGGCCAAGAAAATTAACTTCATCAACTTTTTATTCTTTCCAGATTAACAGAAGGAAGGAGAAAGAAATGAAAAAATAATTGTAATGTTGTTTGTACTTCCTTACACTACGCAGAAATTGAAATGAAGCAGTGAAAATAATGGATCATGTGGTTCTGATATAGCTGACTATGTAAATCGGTGTACATTTATTCTGGTTTCAAGCCAGTTGTTAGAGTGCTTCAGTATACCTCTAGTGATGTTAGTGGTCTTATCTCTTGCCACGTAGCTAATATCTTATTTGGCTTTTTCAAAAGTCTACACTACAGATTCAAGTACATATATCTCAGGATTGTAGGCAATTTGTGATTATAATGGACATACATGGCACTGTTTTCTTGATATTTTCCCTGCTCCCCACTGCTGCTAGAAAGTGGATGTGTGATAATGACTCTGTGAAGACACTGGCAAAATGAAAATTCGGCTTGTGACTCCAAGGCCCTTATACTGTTGTATACAGTACTCAATGCTGCTTAAAGAAATACTTTTTTGGAATTAGTGACAGTTCATAAAATATATTAAGCTGTTGGATTATTGTTCATCTCTGTCCTCCAATATTATGTCCTTAACAATATCCCTTATATCGGTTCTGAGGGTTATAGAATGACAGTACGAGTGTTTTGAATTCACCAACCAGTAAACTAGCAAGGCTGCAGGTTAGTGAAGAGTTCCCTCTCATCTTGTATTCAGCATTTGGACAGTTAAAATGACATGAGAAAAAAATTCACCACAATAAAAACAGTAACTGCCATTGTCATAACATTAAAGGACAGTGTGCCACTACAGTGCAAATTATCTGATGCACATTCATAGCAGAGACAGTCAAATGTCTTAATGTGAGCTTGATGCACAGACATAGGTAACAGACATTGTTTTTCTTACATAACATTGCTAAAGTATAGTTTGTAGTCTGTTGACTGCTCCTATGAATAAATTATATTTGATACAAATTTCAAATTTCTCTTCATTCCAGGAAATAACCACCTGATACTGTATTAGTTCATAAGAGATTGCCTCACTGCTGATATTTCCTGCAGTTAGACTCCCTGTTTGTCTCTGAAGGTATTTTTAAGAGTCAATCAGCTCTACCTATGATTCAGATTAAGTCTGCCATAGTCACAGTCTGAATTATTTGGTTCTTTTATGTTAATCTTGTCTTAATAAAACATTGAGGTATAAACAGTCAAAAAATTTAGTTTCATGATAAGGCTCAATATGTGTTTGTTTTTTAGGAAGGACTGATAGATTTTAAAGTCTTTGCTTTTAACAATTTAAGTGCATTCAGTAACACCTTAGGCATAAAGAATGCCTAAGACACATGCCATTTCCAGCAGGGCTTTACACTAGCATTAATTTAATGAGGAATAAACTAGGAGAGAAAAAAAAATGAAAAAAAAAATTAAAAAAAATGTAAATCTTAAAGGAAAAATATGGGGGGGGGGGTGTTGTGCTTTGGTTGGTTGGTTGGTTTTGGTTTTGGTTTTGGTTTTTTGTGACTGAAAGTGTGAAAAAAGTAACTTCTGTCTGCTTCACCTGTCAACAAGGTAATAGCTGGCATCTCTCCCTAGACTAAGCAATGATTATTTTCCTGTGCCACTGAGAGGGGAAGCCAAATTATAATCTCTTGCAGGTGTGATCTAAAGAAGACCAACGAAGCAGGAAGCACACAGAACAGTTGTCTCAAAAATTCTTTATTAGTGTCCCACCTGCATTTCTTTGTATGTTAAAACACATTTAGATACATACACAAACTTAGAAGATGTAGATATAAATCAGTATATGGAGACAAGGTATGTATCTGTTCTAATGTGTAGCTTGCTAATGTGTAAAAACATTTCATTTTTACATGTCTGTATAGATATATGTTTCTATTCCATATCTTTTTTTGTGTAGGTTATATTCAGATGCGCAGACACACAAGTTGGTTTGCCTTTCCCATTTTTTCCTTTACTACACCTTTCATGACCACTCTATATGGAAAATATATATAGTGAAACATTCACAAAAGTGTGTATAGTCACAAACACAGATATACATTAGAACTGTATAGGAAAGTGAGGAGAGAATGGGATGGATGTGCAGGGAGGGGAAATGGGTTTGAATTCCTTGTGTTTGCCATGCATACACACATTTGAGCCTACACACAAAACTCACTGACCACATTCTCCACTGCCTGTTTTCCTAGAAACCATAAAAAAATGTCTCTGTATACCCCAAGGCATATTTTGGTCAGATTTTTTTTGGTATATCACTTTGTGTCTGGTGATTTAATAGTTTTCTTCAAAGGCCATATCTTCTATCTATTATTTATGGCGATCTTCATATACACATCATTTATATATAAAGCAAGGTAGTCACACATGTATAAAGCAAGGTAGGTGAAAGAAGGCAATGATCTTTATTTGTTTTGTTTTGTTTTGTTTTGCGTATATAATGCATACTTTTAGATGTTAAGAAAAAGTACAGACTCAAAAGAGAAAGTAAATGAGGGGGAAAAAAACAAAAAACCAAATCACTTTCATGATTTGTGACTTCTTGCCAAGAAGTTGAACAAGAACAACCATTACTAGAAGGTGTGCCTTTAAATAAAAAGCAAGTTTGTTAATTTCTTGTTGGGTGAGATATAACCTGTATACTACTTTTGAATTGAGCCTTGAATATGAGAAGGTAGGTAGAGAAGAAACTTGAAAAAGGAAGATATGAGTTCAGAAAAACAAATAGCAAAGCACTTTACATAAAGTTCCAATAAATTCACCTGCAGACCTAATTCATCAACCTATTAGATAAGTGATTTCTCTTTAAAGATTCAGAATTCTTGCCTTTTTCTTTTTTCACCTTAAGAGTAGCCAGCTGGAGATATGAAACAAGGCCTATGTTCCATCTAGCCAATACATATGAATGAGAAATATTGCCTAAACAAAGAATTCAAGGATATTTTCCTTTTCCTTTTTTCCAGGCTGACATACTGATTACATAGAATCTGGAAAGTTTGAATTCCTAGAAAATATTATTAAGTCTCAAAGTGTCATTTTCTTTCAGTCTTCAATGCAAACTGCTCTTTTCCTCTCAACTGTACTTCTGTTTAAAGTGAGTGTGTGTGTGCGTGTGCGTTAGTGTGTGTACATGTGCATGTGTATAAGCTTTTAACAGCATTATGTTCTACCAGATGAACACAACTTTCTCACCCAATCCTGTTTTTCTACCTTGGGAAATCCTTAGATTTTCAATGTTGTATTTTAGGAAAATCATCTATTGAAAGCATATACATTATGGGAAATAACCAAATCACCACCAAATGGCTAAAATTTCATTGATCTGAAATTCTGGAAAGCGGTGATAAGTCTGTCTGCATGACCTGTGAAATTCCAGTTTGGATATCAACACGAACAAAAACTCCAAGAATAGCTTGAAAGAAATAAGAGTGGGACAAGTTATGACAAGAAGTCTGTCTTCATATTAATTCATGCCAACAGGTTTCAGAGTGCCTAATTGGCATGATATTTTTTATGCATAATTCAGAATGTGGCATAGAACCACTGGCATGGGGTAGGTGTAGTGGCATGCCACATTTGACTTCATCCCAGCTTTAGGGTGGTTTTCTGAATCCAAATGATAATAAAGAATTTCACCTCTCCAATATGGGTACAGTTTACTCAGTTACTTCTACATTCAGGTGATGTGAAGGGCAGAGGTCTAGACAATCCCTATTACTTTACATTAATTCTGTATTCACCAGAAGTAATCTGGTTCCAGTGAATGATCTATTCTACTGTACAAGTGCCTTTAAGGAAATAATTTACCAACTCAATAAGAAACATATTCAGCTTCTCTTTTCTGTCTTGATGCATGCAGCTCTGTCTTAGGTGATGAGCAGATCTGTACTTATGAAGATGGAAAACCAGACTTGGAGGGAATCAGTCATTCTAGAAAAATATTAATTCTGTCCTGATTATTACATGTTATCCAGGGAATCAAAGTATGATAGCACAGTGCACAAAAAGTTAATTTTTGCTTCAGAAGCACCAAAAAAACCAAAAACAAAAACAAAAAAAACCCCTTTATTGAAGTCAGACGAGATTCCACATGGATTACGCCTGATTATGTGAAAAGAATTTTACTCCAAAGGAAATTGCTAAGCAATTAGCAATTAGCAATTGCTTAGCAATTGTTAAGTAATACGTAAGCAGTTTAAATGGAATATAAATAAGGTCAAACTACTATTAAAAAACATAATGTCCATCTACCCCCTTCCCTATATGAACACCATTCTGTGGACAACGCAGAGCTGAAACTCTGGGTTAAGTGAAGTTTAAGTCCCTGAACAACTTCAAGCAATTTTTGCAAAATTTCACTGTTTAGTTTAATTAAGTAAATTCATGGTTTTTATTATGCAGGTATCATGGGTTGACACAGTTTTATTTTTTAGTTACAGAGAAATGTAAAACGTGTTTCCCTGCCAGGACCTTTGAGATGCTTTGCGGGAGTGGGGGGGAGGGGGGGGAAGGGGAGGACAGGGACCTATCAGAAAGCTAGCCAAGATATTGGCAGCTAATTTAACCAATGAGAATGCCAATGTGACTTTGGTGACTTTGGAAAGGACATTTAAAATGCTCATCTCGGGCCGATACTTTTCTTTCTGTGGAGTTGGCTGTGATGTAGTATCGTGGGCAGCCGGGGGGCCCGGGTCAGGCCCCGCTGCCATCTGGGTGTCAGGGCCGGGCCCGGCCGGGCCTCCGGGAGCTGCTGCCTGCATGGGAGCGGCCTGGGTTGAGCCCTTTTCTCCTGGCTGCCGGTGGGGAGAGGAAAAAGAACAGCTCAGCAATGCCGCGTATTTACAGCTTTGTGGCAGCTCCGCGCCAGAACGCCCTGGATGAGACCAAGGGGTGGAAGAGAGGACCTCCATCGGCTTCCCCTGTTGGCGCAGCTTTGCACCTCTACAGCCCTGCAGCCTGGGGCAGGGAGCACATGGCACTGCAGGCCTGGGTGGATTTAGCTCTTTCTTAGCAACCTGAGACTTTTAAAGCACAACCCTTTATTGAGAGAGAGAAGAAAGAAAACAGAGAGTACATAGAACAGACACCGCATGAAGTAAGTGGATTAGAATTGAAAGAACTGATAATATTATTGGAATAGGATTGAAGAAATGGACATTTTTTAACCAGACTTCTCTGGCGTAAACTATGGAGAAATGAACTGTTATTTGTAGCATCTTGGTGGTGTTGGGGAGAATGCTAATTCTAACCAAAACTGAGGACCGATATGATTGAGATTTAATTAAGAACTTTAAAGCCCCTGCTCCTGGGTTAAAAGGAAATCTCAGCCTTTGAGACAAAGATGATTTCAGACTAGAAGAAGTATCCGTAAACAGTACCCCAGATACACTGAGAGGCTTTGCTGACAGAACATCACAGTCTGCAAAAACTCCAGGCAGTTGCCGATGTGGGCCATTGGGAGCACTGGACTATTTTATCTTGTGGCAAATGTCTCCATAAAAACCCTAGAGAGACTCTTCTCCTAAAGTAATGAATGATTATGTTTAAATGGTGAAACTGACTGAAAATCACAACTTGTGTCTTTCTTTGTTGTTTTATAAGAAAGTTAATAGTTTGTAAAGGGAGGGAAGAGTGTTCTAAAGTTTCATTCTGTTTTGGTTTAGGTTTTCTTTTTCCCAGCTTTATTTTTTTTTTTTTTTTAATTCTTTTAGTGTGTATTAATAAAACTATTTTGTTCATTTTTAAGCTTAAGCCTGCTTTGCTTTTTCTCCTAATCTCTCTCCTGCAGAAACAACAATAAATACTAAATTTTGCGAACGTAAAGCCACTACAGCAGGGAATTGACAGATGTAATTGCTCTGGGAAAATCAAATATCTGTTGGGGAAACTCAAAGTACAACAAAACAAGGACATCACCTGGTTTTGAAGGTACTTCTTACACAGCAAGCCTTTGATGGGACACACGTCTCTCCATTGACGCTGCGTGTACGTCATAAGTAGGATTTCCCCACGCATTTTAATTACTGTGCTGATGGGTCAAATGGGAGATTCAAAACACTTAAGGTTTGAGTCTCCCTCTCTTAGCATTCCAGGCAACACTGTATGGAGCTCTGAGCAGACTGGTCTGCTGAGTGTCCCTGTCTGTGGCAGGAGAGTTGAAACTAGATGATATTAAAGTCCTTTAAAATCCAGGCCATTCTTTGGTTCTGTTGCAATTCTGTGACTATTAATCTGTCTGCTCTCCCAAAATTACTGAACACATAATAATGTGAACTTTGTGATCTCTTTCTGATAAATTAAGCCATGGCTAAAGATAGTTTCCCACCATATTTAATATTGTGGCCTGTTCTGAAAATATTTCTGCTTTTACAAATAATTATTAAAGATGAGTTTTCTTCTTTCTGGTCTTCTCTTTTCATATATCCTCAAAGGCAGTGGATGTTCTTATAGGGTTAATTTTCTTAGCTTGGCTTTAAATTCATGGAACACATTGTGTCCAGCCTTAATATTTTACACTGTAAGCCATATCATCTTTTATCTTTTATTTATAGTGAACCTCATATTAATTTCTCAATAGCAGCTGGCACAGCAGGAGGGACAAGGCATTGATCTTCCAATTTATCCACTACTCTTACATATCCTGAGGTCGATGCAGTCTAGGGAGATTGATGGGCTCTGGCATCAGTACAGTGGGTGTGTATTTCTCATGCATGAAACTCAACAACAGGAAACAAAAATGTGACAATAGACAGTAATATTGGAACTCTTTGTAATAAAAATAACAGGATGGTCTTCAATAATTTAATGGAATATTGTGTATTCCATAATGAAAAATCAGCTATGTAATAGTTTCTGTATATAGTATTGTGAGACTGTGCATTTGCAACAGCTAGCTAAGAATGCATATTTTCACACGCACAACATGCTTTTTATTTGTTTTTTCTCTTACTTTGCGATATAATTCACAGGGCTTCACCTTAAATCGTGAGTTGTATTTTCATGCATACAGCATGATAGGGACAGACCTCTGAAGGAGCAGAAATATAAAATATGTTCTTATCATTACACATTTTTTGCAGTTGTACAAAAGGGTTTAAGTGATCCTGCTGTATCATTTCCAATTTTTATTTTTGTAGAAACAAATCAATCTTCATTGTTATCAGTTATGAACAAAAGGTGACTCCTACTGTCCAACACCAGTTCTGTCTTCCATCTCTGGGTATAAGCAGTGAAAGAGGGAATGTTAGGCATCTAATGTTTACTCTTTGTGCAATTTACTGTAGGCAGGTTATAGAACTTGGTAGGCAAAATTTTAAACATAAACATTATGACCTTTCTTTGCTGAGTGTGTCTAAATACAGGAATGTTGTACTACTCAAATGAAGTATCTATCTAAAATTTGCTTGTCTAAGATATGCAGTAGTGGAGCTGACTCTTTAAGCAGCCATCACTGCATAACTATACACAATGAAAAGCTACAGGTAAAACTTTATCTTGTGTTTCTAATTATGCAACATACAGGAAATTGTTAGTCAGTGTAACATTCATTGCCTTTTCTCATATGTAGCTTTTGATAATGGGGTTAATTTATTTTTCTCCTTTATTTGCTATCTTTCAATTACCCAGAAAAATAGTAAAAGTTCCTGCAGTTCCACCACAGTGCTAGAACTTTACGGCTCCACAACCCATGACCCAGATAGGGGGATCTGGAAGACACTGAAGTTTTGGAATCAAAATTAGCGCTCCAGCTGCTGACTAAATAATGAGAGAGAGAGAGAGAAATGTTGCATGACATGGCCAGTGTACAAGGCAAGGGGACATATTAAGACTAAAAAAATCCGCATTAAAGATGGAACTTTTGCATGTGATATGAGGGTAGGATTGCAAATACAGTGATGGACTGTTCACTTTGGAGCTCCATCTCCTGCTAGCAGTGTTCAGGTACATATTACTTATGAAATTAAAATTACTCTCATCCTCTATGGGTTTAAGACATCAAAAGGAAGGGAGGAGTGTGAGAGTGTGGTATCTTTCTACCAGGCACTTTAAAAGCTGTGGAGAAGAACTCTTCTACTACTCAGGATGTTCTCTGGTATTTCTGGTATGGAGGCAGAGACTCACTGCCTTTAACAGTCCATGATGTAGTGTTTGCATAAAAGATGCCATGTGACCTGTTGATCTTCATGTAGTAATCCTACAGTTTAAAAAAAAAAGCTCACTGTTTTAATGGCCATAGTAAACGGAATATATTCCTAAAAATTCACAGCAAAAATGTGGGCTTTAAAGTATAGTGCAGAAATGTCAAGGAACTACTGTGAGCTATTTTTCTATTTAAAGTTTTTTTCTGACTACAAAAACTCTTTATTCTTAGAAATTCAGATTACTGTAAAGAATCCCTGCTTTTGGAATGTATCTGCCAAGAAAGGATAAGAAGTCTCTGAACATTTACCCAAATATAGAAATATGCTTAGGCTGTTTTGGGTTTTTTTTCTTAAATATTTAAATACATTATTAGGTACTTACTTTGTCTGTGAATAAAACAGGAGATGCTAATAAAATGAGAGGCTCTTCTTGCAGTATTTCTGAACACTAACAGTAATGGATGTGCCAGAGATTTCATAGGTGAGACTTCTTTTATGATATTTCCTTGTCAATTAGTTATTTTATTTTGTTTCATTGTTTTATTTTATTTTATGCAGTTCAGTAATGTCCTGGGTCCTTTGGGTATAGGTGAGATAAATAGTGCATAAACCCCACCAAAATGGCTTCTGACCCAAGATGCTTACAATCTGAGTTCCTGCAATGGCAAGAGAAAGAATAACAAAATTGAATAAAAGGGGAAAAGGCATAGATGATATAATTTTGACTGTCTGCTAGTTCAGAGATGGCACACATGCTTCACAATAGTTTTCTGTGAACCCACAATTTGTCCTGCAAGATATTTTATGCATGTTGAGGGAAAAACAAAAGGAAAAAAAAAACCTTTACATTTTGTTGAAGTTTGCTTTCCATTATCTACGTACTTTAACCCTAAGAGTGAGAAATGTCTGAGCCCAGGAGGATATTCAGTTTCCTAGGCAGTCTTTGAGAGGAGATTCCTGCATCACTGATACCAGCCATCACATTTGACACACAGTGAGTTTTTTAGGACCTCTCAAAAACATCTCGGAATTAATAAGATTTTCTACAGAAAGGCTGAAATATTCCTCTTATAGACAGAAAATACCTTCTGTTTACCATACATATCAGTAGTAATGGATACACTTATACCCTTCTTATCTTTTTCCACTCTATATCAGCATCATTTCTCTGATCATTCTATTACTGTGAATTGCCCTGTAGATAGGGAAGTAGTATACATGGTGCAGTGCCATTAGTATTTTTGGTGCTCATGAAGATTACACATAGTGAGATCAAAATGCTACTGCATTGCTGACAGTGTACATATGAACAATTAATATACAAATGCTTTTTCCACACCTCTGACACTGTCAATTTACTGCTCCAATTCCTACTACCACTCAGTCCTTCCCTTACAACGTTTTGATCATCCTCTATACTTGGCATTTCCCTCCAGCTGAATGTCATGAATGAATTTCTCCATCATTTTTTTTGTGAACTCATTACTGAAAATCTTAAGATAAATTTTTTTCCTAAGATTCTTGAAGAATTCCCCAAGTAACATCCCATCTGTAACATGGTGTACTGTATTTTAAAGAATATTTCAACAAATATGTTCAACTTCTGCAAGTCCCAAGTGACGTTAGTTAATGAAAAACATGAAAATATGTAAGTAACTGTAAAAAACCTGAACTCTTATTTTTCCCTTTTTATTTTATTTAACCAAAATTTTTCTAAAGCAGACACACCACCCTTGCATTTTTGCACTCTGAAACAGGAAAAAAAAAAATCTCTTATTAATACTATCATATCCTGTGTCATGCCAGGTCTAGGTGGCTCCTTATGTAATGGGGATCAGGTGTGGGGAATTGTGATAGTGAACCTCGGGGAATTAGCTTAGAATGACAGGACAGGCTCTTATATATAAAATATAGGTGTTTTTATTTATATATATATATACACACACATATATATATAAAATATATATATATATGCTTATATAAGCTAATCTAAGCTATATAGATATACACACACCAATTGTTTTGCCTACAGGAAAGAGGAGGGTGGTACTGTCAAAACTAGGGAAACACCTATAAAACCATTATAAAATATTTTCATGTAATCTTCTACCCCCTACATCTTTGGACCTCTCCTTTGTCTTATACAACTCAGATGTTTTCACCTTGCACCTCTCTAGGGAATTTAGCCTTGCTACTCTTGTCCTCCTCCAGAGCATTTCATTCAGAGTGTTTTCTTATAAAGGTGGAGAATGAGAACCTTGTACAAATGTGTGTGTGTATGTGTGTTATTATCCAGTTGACAATATACTGTCAGCTAAAAAGAATTAAATTGCAGTCTGTATTAGTAGGAAATGGGACAATAGCAAGGTGTGAGACCATTAGGCAAATGCTCAACACTCGTCCTTTTGCCATGCAACTGCAGCACCAGGAGAAAGGATTGTCAGGAAGATGTTGCTAGGATCACCAAGGGCACCAGGTACAAGGGATGTAGGTTATACTCACTGCCCCTGTCTTTGCAGTACCCTGACATTTCCAGAGAACAAACCTGTTCATTTGTGATAAAGACTTGGACCTAGGTTATTGCAGCTGGTAGCTCAGACAAGCTGGAGAAGAGAGTAGAGTTCTAAAATGAGTAAGAGTACTAGGATCCTATGCTGAATTCAAGAATTCATAAGAATGATAAAAGCAAGATACTTTGTCATTTATTTTGGGAAACAACTGACGGTAGTACTAAGGGCGCTATTGAGCTTCCATGGTTGTAACCTTCCCCACTAGAGAAGACAGCTGCCGAAGGTAAAAGATGAGTCTTGGCTCTCTGACTTTGGGTGGGATAGTTCTGCTTTTATTCTTATGTCCTGCTCAGCTTTGGAGACCCCCCTCCCGATGGAGAGCCGCTGCCAGAGAGCCCTGGCCCCCCCCCTGCCATGGCTTTTTCCCTCAGGGGACAGGGCCCATAGGCGAGACCCAGAGGCACCGCCCAATCAGTGTTCAGTGGGAGGAAACAGGATTAGGTTACATCTCAGTGAGGGGGTGGGCACTGCTGGGCAGGGACAGATAGGAAAGAACATTACAAATATAAACCCCATTAATGCATTACAACACATGGTAATGTATCTCTTCTTGCTGCAGACCAAGCAGGACCAAGTATGTCTGGTTTTTAATTGGACGTGATAGATAATTAATGAATTCTCCATTTTTCCAGGTGGGGTCCCTGTACTGCACTCCTCTTTGCACCATATGCTCACCTACAGCAGAGCACTAGACTATGACAACCTAATGACACCTGCTGTTTTTCCACCTGCCTCTTCACTAGGTTAGAAAACATTTTGGACTGGATGTACTACACTGCATGAACTTGCTTTGAGAGAAATATGTACATACATAAATATATTTAAAAATAGGCACATTTATTGATAGTTTTGAATTCTGAAGGGAAAATAAATGAGCTGTATGTATAGTGCTTTTATTTCTCAAGAGTTTTGATTCTAGGATTTTTGGGCTAAATCCTGAGAGACTTAGAATATTGTAGAAGGAATAAAAGGAAGCACTTTCTGGATGAAACAAATACTCAACTATATAGCAGGTGTATGGTCCAGGTATTGCTCCTGTTGTTGTCTCTAAAAGCAAGATTTATCACTCAATGTGCAGCAAAGAAATCTCACACAAGGAGTTAAGGCATTTGTTTATTTCATATTTGCACCAAGATAGGAGCTAGGTAGTAAATCCACAAAGCTAGAACCAATTCTCACAACTTTACCAAACAAAAAAATCCCCTTTCTATTTGCTGCAAGTTCCTTAGTTCTCTTAATTAGTATCCTATGTATTCACTATCATCTATCTATAAATTATTCTCTCTCTTCTCATGCTAATTAATCTGCATGCTGGGTCTTTCTCTTGAGTTAATGGGTTTCTTGAGTCAGTGGTTGTGAGGACTTAAAGAATGCTGCTGCATGTCTCAGAACACTGTCAGAGAAGGAAGTTCCCATACGATAAGCCACCACAACTGAGCTCATGATATATGCAGATGGTAGCAACAGGAAGATGCTAATTTCCAGGCCTTGTGAGGCTGATCTGGATGACACATCCAGAAAAAATCTCCCACTTAGGAAGGTGAAGTATGGAAAAGGAAAGAAGTGCTTATGTACATGCCATCTCAAGTTGTAGGAATGGTGTGGACACCCCATAGATACCTGAGATTTGGACTGCATAAAAGCGGCATCTCTAGAGGAATTACTTTGGGGATCCCCACAACCAAGAAGACCAGGGCAAAGCACCTGCAGGACACTGGTGGTGATGATCCACCATTCACGTGGTGGTGTCTTGGCTTAATTTCTCTCACACTCTCACTCTCTCTCTCTCTCTCTCTCTCTCTCTCTCTCTCTCTCTCCCCCCCACCCGCCTTTCTAAGAGCCCTGCTGTGGTCAAAAAGTACAGAGCTCATTGAGCTCTTACCCTATGCAGTTCTTCACAACAGCTTATCCTCATTAGGCTAAAGAACCAGATTTACATTCCAAATTAAAAATATATGAGAACTTCCATTTCTTCATGGAATCTGTTGAAGATTCCATAATTAACTTTCACACATATGGATACAGTCGATCTAGAAAATAAGTTTTGACTTGAGAGAAAAGCACAGGTGACAGGGATTTGGACTGCTTGTGGAGAGTAGACTAGGTGTGAGTCAGAAGTGTGCCCAAGCAGCCAGGAGGGCAAGCTCCATCTCAGCATGCACCACACACAGCAACACCAGCTGGCCAAAAGACAGGATCATCCTGCTGGATTGAGGTGTGTTGTGGCCTCACCCCAAGTCCTGTGTGCAGTGCTGTGCACCAGAGATTAAAAAAGGATGTGAAGGTCCCTGAATACATCCAGAGGAGGGGAACAAAGCTGGTGGAACAGCTGGAAGGCATGTCCTTTGAGGAGTGGCTGAGAACAGAGAGTTTGACTGGCTTGGAGAAAAGGAGGCTGAGGAGCAAACCAATGCTCTGTACTGCTTCCTGACAAGGGAAGTGGTGAGGCAGGTGCTGATCTTTTCTCCTTTGGATTCAGGGATTAGGTAGAATTTTTTCGTCAAGAGGCTGGTCAAACCCAGAAACAGGCCTATCAGAGAGGTTATTAAACCTCCATGCCTGCCAGTGCCTTAAAAGGAAACTTTTGGTCAATGGCCTTCAAAATATTCTGTGTGTTAGTCAGCCCTTGAAGTGTTCAGGCAGTTAAACTAAATGATCTCTGTAGGTCACTTACAACTGGGTCTACTTTATTCCAAATAAATGTTTGTAGAACTGCTGGAAAGAAATGAAACCAAAAAGCATTTTTCTGACATTGCAGCAATTTCAGAAACCTTTGCTACATTTCTAGTGGCAATGCTTTCTCTTCTGGGATGCCAGTCAGCATCCCTTCACAGACTTCTAAATGTTGTGCTCTGGGTTGTTGTTACTCAGGTCTCGAAAGCCTTCTAACTTAGGGATTCCACAAACTCTCTGGGCAGTTCACTCCACTCCAGTGCTTAATGACTCTTGCAGGGATTTTGATTTTTCTTACCAGCTTGGATCTTTCTAGTTTCACAGGATATTCCTGTCTCTCATTCCCTGATAAGGAATTGCTAAGAAGAGACTGGCCTCATCCTCCCTATGACCACCCCGTAGGCACTGTGGTGTGCTGTCCAGTGCTCCAACACTTTCTCTACTCCACAATAAACCAGCCCCACAGACTCTCTTTGGGTCTTCTGAGTCTTTCTTGGGTTTTGTTTTGTTTTTTCTTTTTCCTGCCTGGGATCCCTGCAGGATGCAGTACCCTGATGAGCTCTGATGAGAAGAGGGGATCACTTTCATACATTTATATTAAAAGCTGGGCTTTGCCAATACCTTTGACAATGGTTCTTTGGGCAGCCTAACCACTCTTTTGTGATACTTGAGTGTACAAATCTTTTTTATCTAAAGGCTTGTTTCACTCCATTCACTCCTTTTTATTTTTCTCTGAAAGTATTTTTTATCAAGGCTCTAAACAAGAAGCCCCCTACATTTATGTACAACTCTCATTCATCTACAGGCAGCATCTTTTCCCACCACTCCTTCCCATCTGTTGATGTCAATTCCATGCACTACTGTCAGTCAACTTAGTGTCTCTTACCTATCCAGCTGCTCAGCAAAATTTACCATAGCATTATTTCTTTAGTTTTTTAAACTACTAGCAGGAAATTTGCTGCATTCTGGTAACTGACTAGTTATCACATTTCACTTGCTCAATTGGATGAAATTGAAATCATAGAAATACAGCAATATAAGACAGAAATTAGGTAGTGGGTCATGAAATGAGGCAGTAGAGCAAGGAAGAGCATTTTAGCCTAAAGAATGCTGTGCAAAGACTTGTGCTGATTACAGAGCCCTCTGGACCTGACCCCCCATTTTACAAACACAATGGTTACTTCTTGACACAGCTTTTTCAAGTGAGATGTGCTAAAAACAGAGATAAATTTTCCAGTTTTACTTTGTTTTATTGAGCACCCTGAGGAAATCAGTATCCTCATCGGTAAAATTGGAAAAGTAATCTTTATCCACCTCTGACAACTGCATCATGACCCAAGGA
The DNA here is from genome assembly GCF_015227805.2 of Hirundo rustica. Lineage (NCBI taxonomy): Eukaryota > Metazoa > Chordata > Aves > Passeriformes > Hirundinidae > Hirundo > Hirundo rustica. Next base: position 37,082,999 of record NC_053488.1, on the reverse strand, counting down.
TCAAAGTGCTATGCATAACTAAGTATTTTTAGTATTACTACTTTGATGTGTAAATCACAGACACAATTGGCTGCAACAGTCTTTGAAGTTGTTCTGAAAAATTATACCATATTCCTCTTCAGCAGTAATTTAATTTGTGAATTAGTGACATGACAGACCATAAGAATCTATTTGGAAATTGTCCAATTGGTTCTCTCAATGTTTCTGCTGTGAACATGCACTTAGTGTTCAGGAGGCAGCAAATGTCCTCAAATTATTATTAATGATTGCATCCTTTTCTCAGTGAAAGAATTTGTGTAATTATAAATCCTATTTTTGTTAATGTGAAAAATTTTATGATCTGGTTCAAGTATCATAAATTATATTTACAAAGCCAAAGCTGTTATTCATTTAACCTAGCTACTCCTACCTTCAGACTGGTTTAGTATGGATGCAGTTTTCCTTGGAACTAGGCATATGTGCTACAGGCCATCAGACTTCTGAAGCCTACATTTCATCAGAAAATGCAGTCAGTTGTCCTCAGATCATCCAGTGAATTTAATTGGTCAAACAGCCATACATCATCTTTCAAGAGGAAAATTCAAGAAGAGACAGGCTGTCCTTGTTTTGCCACTCCCATATAACCCCCTTCTGCTGCTTACATGTGTTTCAGAGTGTTGCATAAAATGGTAAAATGTGTTAACTGAAAACTTTTGATACTCATTAATCAATAAGCTACTTTTCACCCTTCCATGTTGTGAATCCAATAATATGATTGAAAAAAACCATATTTCAAACCAGTTTCAAGTTTGTGGAGTAGTACTTACACAAAGATTTTTAAAGATCAAATAACAAGTCACAGAAAAAGCAGAGCTCATGTTGCATCATAGTTTGATAAAGAAAACTATGGAGATTATGTCACTTCAGGACTGTTTATGATGTTCAAGATACTGAAAATCAAATTAATTTTTATAGGATTAGCCATGTTAGGTCATATGACCAGGTAGTTTGAGAAATGGCCAGCACGGTTTTCAGTAAGAATGAAAAGTTAGACTTTATTTTTCAAAATCTTTTGCTGTTATTTAAAAAACAAAAATGGCAACAGCCATTCTTGTAATGAATGCTATAAAATGCAATATTTTTGAGAGCTAAATCTTGTTTAACACTATCATACTATTGTAATACTTCTACCAAAAAGTAGCTTCTAGTTTGCAAGGATATATGTAAAGCATTGTTACATCAAACAAATGTCTGAGTCAAAAAATAAGATTGTTTTTCTTTCATTCTAGATTTTTTCTTGACATTCCATGCAGAAATGTGATTTTACAAAAGCTGCTTCTGATGAAAGGTTAAGAAGTTATAAATAGCCAAAACCTCTTTTCCTTACTTTAGCTACTGTAAAATTGCAGTATTTGTGACTTGCAAACTGCTGAGCCAATTGTCTCCAGCAGGGCTTATTTTGCAGTTCCTATCAGATTTTAAACACAAAAATGATGACAATTTTTCATCATATAGAGGAATAAATAGAAGACATAGTAACAAACATAATTTTAAAGTAGAGATTCATAATTGAGATTTCAATAGAAAAATTAGTTTTTTGACATAAATCTAAATTCTTCAGTGGTAGTATTATAGCAACATTTTAGTTGTCTCTACTTAAAAAAACCCATATTGCTCCAGTTTCTAGAATGAATACTTAGTTTCTTAATTGTGTTGATGTGTCTGGTCAGTCTATTGCTGGAAATATTATTTTAAATACACAGGAGTGCTGTTATCTGAGGAGATAAGAACTGTCATATAAATTATTAAAATAGGCAAGGTAGTATGTTATTAACAGACAGACTGTACTCATTGTCTGCTACTGAGAAATTAGTGGCAAAAAGGACGTTCTAATTATCTAATCTATCATCCTGTCAATGATTTTTCTTAACTTTTCCAATGTTTTGAGACATTTGAGATAATTCAGATTTATTTTCCATCACAATGAAATGCTACGGCTAAACACTCCTGATGGCTTCCACTACATATTCAATTACTTAACATTACCCTATTATTTTTATTCACACACTAGGTTATTCTAGTCTACATTTCTCTTTGATTTTGGAATATCCAGCCCATGAGAAATTGAAGCACTTACACAGGTAAGTATTTTTAAATCAAGAGTGGTATGAAAATGTGGAAAATATCCGTGAAATGATAAATCTATTTTAAAATGTTGAATGACTCCACTTCATTTTCTGTTTGACTACCTACAGTGTCTAGAGGAAGTGGGAGTGCAACAGCTCAGGCAGAGGGAATGCTATGTTTTATAATGAGTAGCATTTAAATTAGGTTATAGAGAGGAAGATGGACACTATAGTACTTGAACTACCACCATAATGGTAAGACATTATACTTCAGACAGAATGCCACTGCCCAGGTAACACAGAAGAAAATAATTGTATTTGATTTGAAGAAACTGTGATACTCTCAAGTATATTCCCTTAATCCTAGACAAAACACACTTGAGAAAACTATTAAGGAATATGCTCAAGTTGAGGGAAAGCTCTTGATACAAACATATTTTTGTACGACTTTTGATTTAGAGCACCACTGGCAGCAGCTGTCAGCGACCCTGGCAATTTTGCCATGCGTTTGTGATTCTGATCTGCTCATTGAGGACCAGGAATTCTAAACCTGTGACTCCTGGCCCTATATATAAATTTTTATGTGATGACTTCTGCTTTGGAACATCTGCTGGGAAAATAAATATTGAAAAAAGAGACACTTAATCCCTTTTAAGATTTGTCTACACGTCTGCAAAAAGCATGTTTCTTCCATTGCATTTTCCCTTGTCAGACACACTTTTGGAGGCAATCATATCACAATCATCTCTGTTATGGTGGGGAAGATTACTTTTGTAGAATCAATTGTTTTCTCTCTTGTTGTCATATTTCCAGTCATCCACCTGAGGACATCACTAAGGAGGTTTCCTAAGTGCTAAGTCTATACTGTAAATTATACTTATTCTCTCTCGTAATCTAACCACGGGCTTTCATCTATACATCATTGAATGAAATTATGTTTCAGGGCATGAGTTAAGAATTTTAAGGGCACAGCAATTTTTAATTGCTAACCTTCCAGAAAATTTCTTCACATAGGGGAAAGACACTCAAAGAGCCTATAATTCAAGAAGATTCTTAACCTTGCTGTTGTTGTTCATGATCAACAGTCCTAGGAAACACAACAAGAACTTAAATGTCTATTTTTCTTTTCACTGAACAAAAATTTCAATAAGAAAACTCACTTAATAAAGTTTGAGTAATATTTTTCCTTAGCACAAGATTTCAGAATTTAATAGGTTTGGGTTTGTTTAAAAATTAAGATAGAGTTGCAGTCCTGATAAAGTTAGATCCTTTTAGGTGAACTTAATAATATTTCACTTGACAGAGACAGGATAGAGTGTGGTTGTATTCCAGCAATATCAGAATACACTATTTAAATCACATGTAATTTTCACTGAGATATTTTCTTTCTAAAATTAAGAAGTCACGTTTAAATTTATTTTAAGAGGTTAATTTGTTGACCTCAAGTTTGTTTAATTGCCACAAATGCATTTTATTCTAATTAAGCATGCTTTCTCAACAATTTCAGTAGGAAAAAATAAAGTCTTTTAAGGCTCCTCCTAATCCTCCCAGTGCCCTGGGGCTGTAGGCTTCCAATTCTTTCATTTTAATCTACCAATTATATACATTATATCAGTAAATATGTCAGAAAGAATCTATCATCTCAGCAACCCTTCACCTGCCATTGCTTTAAATCCTATTAAAATACACAAGTTTGTATCTTTCCTTAAAAGCATCAAAAGGAAGAACTGACTAAAACATTATCAGCATTTTCTATGTGATGAGACTTTAAAGTCTCCAATCTCAGTTGTCCATGCATAAAAGTAAATATAATACTGAGGAAGTACAGAGTTACTTCACTCAATAAATATGTTTTATCCCTTAGATATGATATGCCATTTTAAACTTTCAGTCCTTCACTTTAAAACATTTATAATGGTCTTAAAATTTAGCTTTACTCAATTGTAAAAGAGTTCTCCTCATATTTTGCAGCGGCCTCTCAGTTAATAATCTGCACAGACCCAGCCTATGAAAGTGATAGAAAAGAGTGAATTAGAATTTCCTTTTATGAATTTGTTGTTTATGGAGAAAGTTTTGACATCCTAAAATTGCAGTAGATGTTTGTATCTTTCTTAAACTATGTGATTTATTGATTAAGAGTTTTATGGTGACTTATTCTGCATAGAACTTAACTCCCTGTACCACACAATGTAGCTTTCCAGTACCAATACAATTTCTGAACAGAAAGTCAGAAATGAGAAACAGCACCTTATACCCCCCAGCAGAGCAAAAATTAAATATAGTGATTTTTTCCAGTGTACATGCTTTCAGTATGACTTGTGTGGGTTTTTTTTCTTGGTATTATAATTTATAAAAAAACAAGGTCATATTTATTTGTTTCTTTAAATATTTTTCATCTTCTGAGCCATTTTAGTATTAAAAAAATTGTTTGAGGAATAGTGAGGAAAAAGGCCTTATAACCAATAGTTCTTGTGTTTTCCGCAATATTAAATGAAACAAAAAGCTCTTTTCACCTGAAAATATTAAGTTTAGAAAAATGGTGAAAGATAATAATGTCTATATTTTATACAGTATCAACTGGACTATACAAATAGATATAATATCATTCACCAGAATATGGTATTTTTTGCTTGTGTTTTTCCATGGAACTATCACATAACATAAGGAGAAATGCATACTCCTCTCAAAAAACCTTATTTTTTTTTTTTTCTGATTTATCTGATGGTTTTTGAAAAAGAAGATCCTTTTGGTTGTTTTGATTTTAAGTGCATCTAAGTTATGAACATATGAAAATTTGTTCAAATCTATCTGCATTTTCAAAGATGAGATTTTTTCCCAAACTTTAGGTCTGAAAACCAGCCAAGAAAAATTAAATGCAAATATAATTACATATGAATTAAGTCTTTTATAAAGCCCAAAGGCAAAAAAAACGTTGCCCTTTTTAAGAAGCAGAGCCCATTTTCTAATCAGGCTAGGAAAAAAGACAACGCTGATATATGTTATACACAGACTGTAACACAATAGAACTAGCAAATTTTGGTCAGGCAATTAAACTTTATGCCAGGCTAATTCAATTTTGTTGCTGTTTTATTAAGTCCTACAAAAAACCCAAAATGTGTCATCTTCAGTAAATCACAAGTTTCACAAGGCATTCCCTTACTCAAACTCCTTGTTCTGCTATTTTGATATATTAAACATCCAGCAAAATATTTCCAGGGTCATAAATCTAGAGTGATAAAATTAATCTTATTGCTCAAGAGGAATAAATATTTTATTGCAAGTTTATGAGCTTTTGTTCCCTTTTCACTTGCAAGTAGGTATTGTTTAGTGGTACAAAGACATTTAGCTGCTAAAAAATGTATTAGAAACAGTATAGCAGTAATAGAATTCATATCTACAGAGCTGTTCACTTCACAGGTTGAAAGCCCAAATATATCCAAGAATACAGTATTACACTATTATTTTTCTTACATTTTAAACTCCAGGAATAGTTTTACTCTTGTCAGTAATTTTACAGTGGAATTTTTTGGAAATTTTACTTGAAAAAATAGCTATATGCAATTTAATTTGCTGCCTTTAAATGAATTGCATAAGCCTAGAAATCAGAAATTCTAATCTAATTTTTCATTTTATTTCTATTTTTTTCCTACAAATGCAAGGAAATTTTAAGGTTGGAGTTATTTATGATATGATTATACGTTTATCTGAGGTGCTAAACATTTGCAGAAATGATTCAGTCTATACAAGTCTGCCACAACATATACTGCATTTAAATCCATGTCATCCGATATATAATGAACACATTGTTTGTCACAATTAAGAAATGGAATGGGGAGAAAGGAATGTACAAGTAGAAATTTCCATTGGAGTGGAAACGAATTAGAGAGATCACAGAGTTTACTGCTACATGTTATACAGAGGGAATTACTTTCTTCAAAGTAGTGATGCAGATAACTAAAGTATGACAGTTTTCTGCTGTGGTTATATGTTGCATAGCCATTCACATCTACAATGACTCTAAAAGCTTCATTATAATTTGGCAAATACTACATAAAGTTTGCAGAGACTGATTTTTCTGAAGCCCTGAAATGCAGATTTAGTTAATCCAGTGATATGGTGTATTGCTAAAAATATGCTAATCAACAAATGAAAATCATAGCACGTCTAAATCTGGAGAGATAACCTCTAATATCTTATGTCTTAACATTGTCACGAGAAAAAATTATCTTCACCAGAAATGCACAGAAATACTACAAAGCATCACAGGTCCAGAGCATTCACAGTTTAGGGACTTTTTTTCCTTTTTTTTTTTTTTTTTTTTTTTTTTTTTTTTTTCCCAGGTATAAGTTAGTTTGTTACTTATTCTGTGAAGACATGGTATTTTTTAATGAACGATGCTGATGTTTAAATTTGGAATGCATGACAAATTTTCATTTTTTCATAAAATGGAATGCCAGATTACTAATTCACAGTTGCAAGTGGGAAAGCTTCGGTCCAGGAAGGATATACAACTGCATGTGGAAGCTTAAAACAAGAATTAAATTTATAAAAAAACAACAGAAATTTTCATAATTACCTAATCTTTTGAGAAATATGGTCAAGTTTAGGAAGAAAAATATCAGGATAGACTATGTTTCAGTATTCAGACTAAACACACGCAGGGACCTTAATACGCATAAATTTTTTCTTTCAGTTGATTGGGCTAAATTATGTGTTCTCCACATTCAAATTTTATGTTAAATCCATACCAGACACATGACTCTGCTTTCCCGCTCTAACAGTTTTTTGGGAAAAGAGAAACTGAAGACAAGCTTGTGCAGAGACCAGAAAAATACTGCAGGCCATTAGTGAGCCCTTGAATGCTGAAGAAGCAATATTCTGAAAAAATAGTTTACAAAATTTACCAGTTAACAGGCTTTTTAATATTTAAAGTTTAAATGTACTTTAGTGCAAGATTTTGATCAAACCTTACTAAGCAACAATCAGGTGTGCAGCCTAGGGCTCAAATGCATTTTCTTTTCCAGTCCTGTAACAATGAATATATAGTTATATCACAAGACATGAAAGAAGGAAAAAAAAAAAAAAAAAAAAAAAAACCCACAACCAAACACACACACACACACACACACACAAAGTCACTATGTTTCCTATTGGAAACAATATTTCCTCAAAACCACATTTAAAGCATCTTAAAAATCCCTTTCTACTAGACTTAACATGTCCACTGTAAGTTTCACAGTGGCCCATTTCTCTGGAGAATTCACAAGATCTTCCTTAAATATATATCTTGCCCACACACTTGAGAGAAGCCATCTCTAGAGGCTGCAAGTTGCTCCTTCTTCCTAAGCCTTCTTCAAGAAAGACGGACAGAGACTATTACAAGAGCATGTAAAGAGAACAATTGGGAAGTGCCATCAAGCTAATAGAAAATAGGTTTAGGTTAGATATTAGAAAGACATTTTTTACTGTGGAAGTGATGAGGCAATGACACAGGTTGCTCAGAGATATTGTGGATGCCCTGTCCCTGGAAGTGTTCAAGGCCAGGTTGTATAGGGCTCTGGGCAATTTGGTCTAATGGAACTGGGGCAGCGGGGTTGGAGCTAGATTGTCTTTAAGGTGAATGATCCTTAATCCCATGCCATTTTGATTCTATGATTGTCTTTTAAATGTCAGTAATAGAAGTAGTGAGCAAAACTCAATAATGCGCTTTTTTTTTTTTTTCTGGTAGTCCTGAACACGCCTTTACGCCTATTTTTCCATTAATTTATCTGGGTTTAAACCTCAGTTATACTATGTATTGCCATTGAAAACCTACAGCAGGTGTCTTTTCAATGCATCTTGCAGCCTTCCTTTTCTTGGTGTGAATGTGGAGGTGTTTTGTGTTTTATCTTTTCCCCTCCATGGTTATAGGGAAATTCTTAAATGCAGAAGAATCAGGCATTTCTAAAACAAAAGTCTACTGACCTTGTAGTAACATTTATGATAGAAACAGCACAGAAGATGGAAACTGGGAAAATATGTTATGGAAAGCAATGGGGCAACCACAGCATATATCTTATGGAGTGAAATAAAAAGGATAACTCTTCCTGGTTCTTTTAAGCCTGAAGATGAAAGAATTCGGCACCTTTTTGGCTTTCTCACTTCTGAAAAACAAAGGACGGGTTTATTCACGAGTAAATGTAACATCTTTCCCTAATGCGTGTGAAATATTTAACTGTTTAGAAAGTATGCCAGAGCTAGTTACCTATTGATATTTTTCAGCAGATCAGAGTGATACCATCATTTATTGTTAGTCTACTTCATCATTTCTAGCCTGCAGCTTCTTTAGTAATGAGAATGCTAAGGAAAACAAAGGATTTCATGTAGTGTTTATCTGGCTGTGTCAAATTAGAATATTACCTCCAGTTGTCTTCAGTGAGTGTGTGAGTTAGCTTGACATTTTAACTTAGTTATTGAATGACATGCATTTAAAGTCTAGGCAAGTTAATAAAAATACATTTTTCAAGTGTTTGTGGGGTTCTTTTTGTTGTTGGGGTTTTTTGTTTTGGTTTGGTTTGTTTGTTTGTTTGTTTGTTTTTAATTCTATAACCATCCATTTTAACACTGTTCAAAGAGAAAAGGTATGTTTGTGTTTCATAATCTCAACTCCTGTTAGTCCAGGTGCCAGACGGCAGCAAGTGCAGTAAAACAATTCAGGTTCTCAGCTGTCAAATCAGGCAAAATCCTTCAATGGCTACCATGTATGAAGCCAGGAATTAATGCCCCCCAGAAACAAGAATTGAAATCTCATTAGGGACATGCTTATCCTGGCTTTTAAAGGGAGTAGGCATGTTGGAAACATTTTTGCAATATTTTTACAACTTGATTCATCTAGAAACTTCCAAATGCATCTGGATCTGCACAAACAAGCAAAAGCATGAAGGAAAAAGAGGGCACATAAACATGGAACTATGCATTTTTTTAAAAGTCTTCTTTATTTTCTTCCTGTAAAACTCATTGTAAAGTCCTTCCAAAGAAAACAGAAACACCATTTCTGGTATACACACATAGGTATGCACAGAGAAGAAGAGTCAAAACACTTATATTGACTTTCTTCCTTTTCTTCCCCTGTGCCCAGGCTACTGCCATGACACAATATAATGCACAATTTTGAGTATTAAAGAAGGATTTTTTTGAGATAAGAATGGAGATTCGTCGGTGGAACAAGCTGCACAGTATTGCAAAATCTACAGATTCTCAAAATGGAGTTTATTGAAATGGTGGAACTGACCATTCTGTTAGTTTCTATCACACAGTAGATTGCATTGCACCTTATCAAACATTAAAGATGAGCTTTTTCCAGAATATCATCAGATCCAGAGAATGTAATTGTTACATTAAAAAAAGAACTCCATCTCTGGTGAATTTTCTATAGATCATTTTATATAATATACTCTTCAAAATACTGGTCTAACTTACGCAATGAATGGCCACAAGAATCCCAGTTCTGTATGAATGCATAATCCCCACCACAAACAAACTGCTGGCTACTGGCATTGTATCCATCCAAAAATTATTAGGAAAGTTTATGGCAACAAATCCTGTCATTAAAAAATAGTCACTAAGTTTTCTATTGGAAACCATATTTCTTTAAAAACACATATAAAGCATCTTCAAAAACTCTCTCTACTAGACTTAACATGTCCAGTGTAAGTTTCTCAGCAAATTTTGTAATAAACTGCAAAAATATCTTCTTAGATGAGCTGAGTTTGACTTCTACATTCAACAAAATGGATTTAATCGTAACCTTTAATTTAAAGTTCTTTTAATGATTCCTTTAATTTAAAGGAACAATTTTTTTTCATTGAGGAGATTAGTGTTTTGATAATAAATCTATCTGTGTATTTCAGATTTATTTAAATTTGAAAAAAATCTTTTAAAATATTTTATTTGTTGGGGGAACTGCAGCCTCACTGTTTAAAGAATCATATTAATTTTATATTCTCATGAAATTTTTAGTAGAGGTTTATATCATTCAGTTCGAAAGACAACAACATAATTCACTCTGAAAGAGGATTTTCTTTTCAATATACTTTTATCAAGTATCTATTCATTCACTGAAAATTATTTTAACAAAAAGAACTTAAGAAGGAATATATTATCAGAAAGAGAATGAGACAGGATTAAGTGAGGTATTTTTTCATCAGATAGACTTTTAGTATGTTTGTTGATTGGAGGAGTTATTTTCATCAGCCTTTCTTCTCTACAGCAAAAGTAACACTGGTGGACAGAAGGCACTTAAGACTCAAAAAACCAATCTCAAGATTTTTAAGTGAAATATAAAAATGGAACAAAATACTATTTTCATTAAAAATGTTCATGAATGTTTGAAGCAAAAAATCTTTTGCAACAGTAGGTCCTTGTCTGACAATGTTCTTTATCCTGTAATGCACGATTATTTATAGTAGCGTATACCCTAAAAAAATTCAAATGTACATAAAGAACTGAAGTAAAGATTTAAAACACATTGGAAAAGGTGTACCTGGATACAAGTATATCGGATGTGTTTGTTTCTCCCAAAGCTCAATATGGATGTTACTGACCTGTTGCAGGGCCAAACTCGGTGTTATACTGTAGATAACTCTGACTTGAGCTAAATGGCTTACCAAATTCAAGCTTCCCTGTGACAAACAAAAGGAGTGTGACACTGAGTGGGAAAAGAATTGACATGTGGCTACATGAGAAACTATTCCAACTGGAAAACATAAAAGAAGCAAACAAATAGTCCTTGTATGTGAAAGCCAATACCAGATAAACTTCTAATTAAAACATTTAAGCCGTAAGAATATTACTTCAGGAGGAAGTGACTCACATGCTGGGTAAGAGCTATGTTCACAGGGAGAGACAAGACTGAGAAATTAGAATTTCTGAGAAATTTAAGGTGCAATTTGAGTGTTACTCTAATAATCTTCAAGTTCAATTTCACATTGGGAATTTTGTGAACCAAAAAGGATAATTTCTTATAGGGACCCAAAGTCAAGTTTAACATTGTTCCCTGGCAGATTTTTTTAGAACAGAAGCTGGTGAACTCAAACCCCTTGTCTAGGAGCTCTGTGTTCTACAACAAACCTATATAATTTAGTAGTTTTTTATGATAGCGTAACCTTAGATTGTTAATTTATTGACAGGTTTCAGATCTTGAGATTTTTTGCATAAGACTGCATTTGTTACAGGTAGCTGTGTTTTCTTCTGTGTGAAGCAAACTCACTAAAGGTGTCCACCATGATTTAAAAATCTCAGGGTAATGGGCAGTACAGTTAGCAGCATCCTCATTCACACAGCTTGTGAAGGATCTAATTATACACCTTCTTCTTCTTGTGACCTTTTTTTTTTTTTTTTTTTTTTTTTTTTTAATCCCCAACAGGTTTTTTAAGTAAGTTAAATTTAAAACATCTATGCCAAAAGGTGTAGTCGTGTAGCACATTGAGTAAATCATAGCAATTACTACAGCAACATTGGAAATCCACTGGACATTCTCTAGCACAAGACTGCACAACTAGAAATCACAGTTGGCCACTTTGTTGTCAAAAGTACTTTCTTTTCTTTCTTAGATATCAGAATTAGATTCTGGACAGAATCCCATTTAAACACACAGCCAAAGATTATTTTGACCAAGACTGAAAAAATTTGTTTGAATGCTAAGAGATTTGAGAATCTATGAAAAAGTTTTGTTAGCACTAAACGAGCAAATACATATCTATACATAGACAGATATATAGGCAGATATAGATGTAGATGTGATTTAGATATAAATATTAATATAGATACAGCAATAAATTTATCAGCCTTACATTTTGGAACTGTGAAAAGGACAAACACTTCAGAAAATCTCCTGCCACAGAACCAAACATTGAAATGGCTTTTTATGGAGATATTGAAACAACAACAACAAAATAAAATACACAATGCTTGCTTCTCCTGAGGGTTCAATTATTTTGAGACCTGCTAGCAAACTTTGATTGATAAATCTAACCTTTTCTTTCCAGGCAATGGTTTGATCACATAGTGATGGGAAAGAATTAGAGAACGGAAAAATAATATTTGGATGGCAGCAGAATAATAAAAATGCAGAGGATGCCTTTGACTTTTACAAGGTGAGAAATTATTCCCCATTTTGATTGTGTGATGTCAAGACTCTCTTGTAAGAACAGCTAAGTCTGGACTTTGTATCCTCTTAAATTAATTTTCAAAACTTGTAAGGTTTCTCCAGCCTTCCAACTAGAAATTCTTAATTCATCTAAAATTAAATTCAAGTTGTAGTGGCAACATAGGTTTTTCAGCAGCACAAATACTGATGAAATAGTGTAGTGACCATACTTTATAGGTGAAATATGAAACTAAAGATGTGAAATAGTAACTCTCCAGGCCCACAGGGAAAAGCAGGTAGCTTTTGTATCCAAAAGAAATTTGAGAAGCTTTCTAACTGGACTGAAACAAACAAAAGAAAATCATAAAGGATGTCCATCATGACATAATTTGACACTTCTATATATCTTTTTAATTGTTCATTGACAAAATATTTTTCATTCCCTTTTAAAATACTTCTTAGAAGACCAAAATCCATTGTCATTAGTTTCTTTAAATCTTCATTTTCATGTAAAGAAAGAGAAATTATGAATGAAACAAAATTAAATTAGACCATTTAGTTTTATTTTATCATCATAAATTCCTTAACGTAAGATCCTTCTTCAGTAGACAAACGACCTTGCAGGCAGTTCCACTGGAAAAAAAAAAAAACAAAAACAGAAAGAAAGTAAAATTTTGCTTTGAAATATAAGCTTGGAAGTAAATCACTGAACAACATTTAAAACTGTGTTGTTTAAGTGTTTTCAAGTTTCCACAAGCAGCTGTAGAAAATTACTTTGAAATGCCGGAATTTTGGAGAATCTGGCAAAATAATGTTTGACCTTCATTAACTCTCTTCCTTTCTGATTCATAAAATAGTTTTTGAGGCTGCAGAGCATTTAATAAATAATTTTAGAAATAAATAATAAATTTCAGTGAAGAATTAGCTACATCATCTGCTTCGAGCCATATAATAAGCCACAATTTGGAGAAAAGGGTGTATTATGTATCAGTGTCATAGTAGTGCAGAAGACAGAAAAAGAAGACAAATGATTAGCTGTTGGTTTAAAGAGAGGCCACTGAAATGCAGCTGTGTGAACCTAAATATTGCAGTGGGAGTTGAGCGTGGACATGAAAACTGTGGTATTTATAAGCTTCCAGACGTGGTGTATCTGAATGCTGAAAGCCAAATTGAAGTTGCCCTTAGCAAAGGTATGCTGTTACAAATGTAGTCCTCCTGCATAAGCTCTCCCTGCCCTCACTACACCATATGGGACAGATGTAATTTAGTTCTAATGTTTTAGTTAATGAAATCACTGCTACAGACTATGAATATCTGCAGCAAATGTGCTCACTGCTAAATAGTACTGCACTTGCCGGCAAGTGTGGCAAATAGATAACTTTTCTACCTTCTGCAGTTTTCACTGCTTGGTGGCTTTGTTTGGTTGGTTTTTTGTTTGTTTGTTTGTTTTTAATATAGAGGTAGCTTCCTGAGGCATGATGTGCATGTGCAAAATTTAAAAATTAAGAGGTCAAGCCTTAGATAGAAACCATAAATCCATTTAGCTCTGAAAAAATTATTCTCATTAATGAAACTGTCAATATTTATTATCCAGACTGACATATCAGCTGCTTTTCTTGTTTTACATACTGAAATAAGAAAATACATATTCAGAAATATAGTAATGCACACATACACCACATATATTCTGCTGGCATCTCTGACATAAATAGTAAAATCATAGGTAATTTTTTTAGCAACTTTGAGACTCTATCTTTCATCTCCTAAGTTATCTCCTTGAATTTACTAATGTCCCAACCTCCAAAAATCTTTATGTATCTTGTTTTTAAAAAAAATCATAATCATCTCTGCCAAGACTTTGACTCAGTTAAATAATTTTTTTATTCTAATTACATTACTTCTAATTCTGACCATTTGCTTTATTTCAGAAAAAGGAATTTCAAGCTGATTACAAGAACTATTCGTTTGCACTCTTATGTGCTAACAAAATTGAGCAATTGTGGCACCAAACCACAGGTGGAAAAATGCAATTTACTATTGGAAAAGCAAATCATAATATTCCGTAGACACTCAGCGCCAGCAAAACCTGAAACAGGTGATATTCTGCATGATGTATGCTCCATGGGTTTGCAAATTCTCAGATTTTAAACACTTAAATGATGAAGAGAAACCAAAATTTATACCTGTCATGGTTTAACACCAATTCACAACTAATCCCCATGGTCCCACCCACTCATACCCCCACCAGCAGGACTGGGAAGAGAATTGGAAGAGCAAAAGTGAGAAAACTCATGGGTTGAGATAAGAACAGCTTAATAGAGAGGCAAAAGGCACACACAAAAAAGCAAAGCAAAACAAGCAATTATTTCACTGCTTCCCACAGGCAGGCAGGTGTTCAACCATCCCCAGGAAAGGCGGACTCCATCAGGTCTAATTATGATTTGGAAACAAAAATGCCATCACTCCACACATCCCATCTCCCTTCTTTCCCAGCTCTCTAAGTTAGGCCTAACATAGGGAATATGGAATATTCCTTCAGTCAGCTGGGATCAGCTGCCAGGGCTCTGCCTCTCCCATTTATGCACACACCCCGACTACTCACTGGCAGGGCAGGACAAAAATCAGAAAAGGCTTTGATACTGTGCAAGTGCTGCTCAGCAACAGAAAACCATCTCTATATTATCAATCCTGGGTTCAGCACAAATCCAAAACCCATATTAATTTTCTGTGAAGAAAATTAACTGTACCCCAGGCAAACCTAGAATACCTCTGAAGTCAATATGCATATTTTAACAGCCCTTATCCAGTATAGACCATGAGAAACTGTGCAGCTGATGACAACATATTTACTTATCTGTAGTATTTTTGTTGATTAAATCTAATAGCTAGATAGTTGAAGATCAATGAATAAGAGGATGGCATGGAGCATTTTTATGGGCTATTGATTCTATAGAATTAAGGGTCATTTTCTCTACATTGGTTACACTCAATATCACCTCCACCCCCAAACTTCTCAGAAAACAAGGATTGCTCACGAAAGTGTTACTATTTTTTAGTGTTTTGTTTTGTTTATGTTTTTGGGTTTTTTCCTTGATATCTAACACTAATGCTGCCATGAGAAGGAGCACCATAACTGCAGAGGTGATGTTCTATTTGTGGGCCTTGAAATCCTAAGGGGCCATCTCTACCATCTGAATGTTCGTAATAAGTTCATGAGGCCTGACAGAGTTCACCCCAGAGTATTGAAGGAGTCAGTGGGTGCTACAGCAGGACCCCCGTTGTCATGACCCATGGGTATGGGGCACGATGTTCACAATAAATTCTCACCAGGCAGATCAAAGACACCAGACCACATGTCAGGGAACTCTTGGGCTTTTATTGTACAGTCACCATAACTCTGGCACTAACCACACTTTTTGGACTAAAAAGGTGTTGGCTAACAAGCCTTTACATTTTCATAACCTACTTCCACAAAAGTTGTTATCTAACAAGACATTAATTTTGTACATTACACTTCAATAAGATATCAAGTTCCACAACAAACTCTTCAAAAGGTGCTGGCTTACAAGCCACAATGCCACTATTCAAAGGTGCTGGATAATGAGGTCTCCACTCTCACAACAGAGTACAGAGTAGAATATGACAGCCATATTTTCTCACGCAAAGCAAAGGAAGAAAACAAAGAATACCACCAGTCCTCAGAGCCTGCATTGGTCCTGCTGCTTGGATGATCCAGAGCTGGGTTTGCAAGACAAATAAAAGACAAAGGGATTGGGGGAGGTGGGGGGAGGGGGAGGGGGGAGTAGTGGGGAAGACAAGAAAGGAAGGAGGCCCAATTCACTCCTTATAGTTAAAAGGTAGACTCATGGTACACACCTCTTATGTAAACTAAGATTTTCTGTGCTAATTTGTTCAGGCATGCACTGTTGTGCTGCCCCACCACCATGAGACTCTCTTCTCCTGTAGCTAGCCTCAGAATATTTGAGACAAAAACATCCTTAGGTTTGGTCCTCTATACCACCTCAAGTATCTACCAAAGGTCTTGGGAGCCTCTCCACTGACTGAAAGCTAGCAAATGTCATAACTTCTACAAGAGTGGCATGAGGGAAGATCAAAAAAACCTGATTAGTCTAACACCTACCTGAAAAAACAATGGAGATTTACTGGAACCTTATTGAAAGACATGTCAAGGACAATCAAATTGTCAGGAACCATCAACATGAGTTCACAAAGGGGAAGTCTTGTCTAACTAATCTGAAATCCTTCTACTCCAAGGTGTGCTGACTTAAACACCAGCAGGAAATTAAACTCAAAATAAGTAATTCCATTTCCCCGGCCCCTCCTGGTAAGGGAGGGCCAAAAAAGAAAAGACTATGGGTTGAGATAACAATTTACAAAAAATACAAATAAATTAAATAAAACATGCATAATAATAACAGCAATATTAATAGCTGTAGTATCTAAAAAGAGAAGGTGTTTTACCACTGGCAACAAAAGAAGATGGTGGATACTCCTTGCAGATCATATACTCACAGCTTCTTCCCCAGACAAAGACAATATGGTGACCATACTTGCACGCAGCCCACATGGTCATCAGGAAGAAGGGCAAGATGGTAAGGAAGTTCCTGTGGTTAATTTTTCCCAACTCTCAATCTGAAAAAAATCACACAAAGTGACAAAATAAAGCACCTAGAAACTAAATCATCTGGGTAGAGATCCACTTTGCTGTGTTCTGTGTGGGTGCCTCCAGCACCACTTCTAACACTCCGCTGTGTTGTGGGGTCATCCCCACTGGTTCTTTCCTGGAGCAACCTCCCTGCCAGCTCTGGTGATTCAGCACTGTGGTTGGTACTTGCTTTTACTGCTGTCCCTTTCAGCACCAGGGTCCATAACCACCCTCTGGAGGTAAAACAGAAGGGAGAACGGGCAGGGCGGCAGAGGGACCAAGTCCACTGGTGTTGATGCCCTGGTAAGGGCACCTCAGATTTCCCTGCCCCCCAAGCCACACCCACAAGGATGATGTGGATGTTTTTGAATAACAACTTGATCACATCCACACAGCACTAAACTCCACCCTCTCTCCATAATCAGGACTCAAGGTCATCTTCTAGGTGGATGGAGGGAAAGATCTAGCTTTTCTGGATTTCAGGCTTTTGATGATTCAGGCTTTTGATACTCTCCTTCACTGTATCCTTCTGGACAGGTGTTGTTATTCAGTGGGCAGGCACACAGCCCTCTGTGTAAACTGGTAGCAGGGCTCAAGCAATTGTCACAAAAGGAGTTGCATCCAGCTGGTGGCCAGTCACCAGCAGAATTCCTCAGGGATGAACTCTAGGGCCAGTTCTGTTCAATAGTTTATTCAATTATCTAAATGCAGAATTTACATTAGCAAATTTGATGGTGATACTAAAATGAGAGGTGCTCTTGGCTGTCTCAGGGAAAACTGGGAGAGCGGTGTGTGTAGAGCAGCCCTGCAGAAAGGGATCTGGGGGTGCTGGTCGGCAGCAGCTCAGGGTGAGTCAGCAGTGTGTGTCCGGGCAGCCAGGAGGGCAAACCCCATCCCAGGCTGCACCAGACACAGCAGCACCAGCTGCGGTTGGGATCATCCTGCTGGGTTCAGCCGCGGTGCTGCCTCGCCCTGAGTCCTGTGGCAGTTGTCTTGGTTTAGGGCAAGTTTGGGAGAAAACCCCTGAATGGGGTCCCTCTGGGGAGTAAACCTAAATGGCCCCTCCCCCCAGCTGGTCTAGGAAAGAACTTCCTCAGAGAAAAAAAACATTTTACTTAATAGACAAAGTGTCTACAAGTATAAAGAATGAAAAATATGAAACAATAAAACCTCTCATTTTGGAGTGAGATGGCAAATTGAGAAAGTTCTTGTCATAGGTGTAGCTCAGCTCTCTCCCAGTCTTTTATTAGTCCTAGTCTTTCTGGCTGTACTGGAAAATGCCGAAGTCCAGGCCCCAGTGGGCCGGAGGTGCAAGCCCCTTGTGCTCCCATGGGTTTTTTCAGTCCAGAGCAAGTTAAAACAGTCAAAAAAAAAAAAAAAAAAAAAAAAAAAAAAAAAAAAAAAAAAAAAAAAAAAAATCTGTCCAGGGAATTTCTCTGCCCTACCTAGCTGAAACTAACTTAAAGCAAAAAGATCTCTGTCCTGCAGTCTCTCTGAGCCTCAGCCAAACACCCAGCCTGAAGAAGAATACGGAGGAGTCAGGCAGTTTTTCTCCAAACAAACTCAATGCTTCTTTTTTCTCCCCTTTTGCTCCTAGAAATAGTTTTAAAGGCACAGCATGAAGTTAGTGAAGCAAGAGTGAAAGAACTGATAAAGACTATTAGAAGAAGGGATTGAAGAAGTGGATATTTTTTAGCTGGACTTTTCTGGTGTAAACTATGGAGAAATTGACTGTTTCTTGTAATATCTTAATGTTGTTTTGAGGGAATGCTAGTTTTAGTCAAAAGTTGGGGACCGATGTAATTGAAATTTAATTGAGAATTTTGAACAGAGAAAGCCCCCGGCTCCTGAGGTAAAAGGAGGTCTCAGCCTTTGAGATGAAAATTATTTATAGAGAGAGTGATTTGAGGCCCTCCCTCCTCTATTTCTTTTGCGATAGAGATGATTTTGGAGACAGAATAAGAGAATCCTTGTTTTATACTAGAAAAAACATTCTTAAACTGTACCCCAAATACACTGAGAGGCCCATGAGTAGCCAGGGGAAAGGCTGATAATGGGTGGAACTGCACAATCTGCAAAAATACCTAGGGGCTGCAGATTTGTGACATTGGGAGCCACCAGACTCTTTTTATCTTATGGCAAATGTCTCCATGGGACTCTAAAGATAATCTTCTCACAAAATGATGGAAGATTATGTTTAAATACTGAAACTGACTGAAAATCACAGGTTGTGTCTCTCTATGTTGTTTTGTAGGAAAGTTGACAGTTTGTAGGGGGAGGGAGGAGTGAAGTTTCATTTATTTTTCAACTTTTTTTCCTTTTCCATTCTTCTAGTGTGTATTAATAAAACTATTTATCTTTAAGCTTGAGCCTGCTCTACTTCTCCTGATTCTATTTCACAGAGAAAAAAGAGAGTAAACACTAAGACTACTACACTAAATTTAGTAAATAAAATTCAGCGAACGTGAAACCACTAGAGCAGTCCTGGCCCCACAGTTCAATTTAAGAATGGTCTAGAGGAGGTACGTCAAATCTGGTGAAAGGGCTGGAAGGTACATCCTGTGACAAGCAGCTGAAGACCCTGGGTTTGATAGGTTTGGAGAGAAGTAGGCTGAGGAGTAAGCTGATGGTTCTTTACTACTTCTTCAGGAGAGGAAAAGGAGAGGGAGGCGCCGATCTCTTCTTACCAGTATTCAGTGATGAATGAATGTTCGAGAATGGCTCAAAGCTGTATAAGGGGAAGTTCAGGTCTAACATTATGAAATAATTCTATATTTCACCACAAAGACGGTGGGGAAACAATGGAATAAACTTCCTGGAGAGGTGGGTGATGCTCATTGTACATGCACCAAAGTGCATATCTGTTCTTCTTGGACTGTGTGTGAAAATTTTGGTATTGGAGATGGGGGTGGAACGGCTACATGGATGTCTATAGTAGCTTTCTCTACTTCCAGCATAGCTACTGAGTGGGTTCTGTGAGACACTGCTGGTGCCAGCCAGCTCCAAGATCATCATGTCACTGTCCAAAGCTGAACTCATCAGCTACAAGTAGTGCTTCTTATACATATTTGAGAATGGGGGGGGGAAAAGGCTTTGGAACAGCACATATATATATAGAGAGAGAAGAGTAAGAATGCATGAGAGAAACAGCCCTGCAGACACCAAGGAAGATGAAGGACATTCTCCAGACACTAGAATAGAGAGTTTCTCCAGAAGGCCATGCTGAAGACCATAGTGATCCATGGAGGATCCAGTGCTGGAGCAGGTGAGTGACCCGTGGGAAGTCTGCATTGCAGCAGGCTTTTGGCAGCATAGAGACAGAAGGCCATTATATAGAGCGCTTTTGTTGACATGACATGTGAACCCACAGAAGACCCATGCTGAATTAGCTTGTTCCTGAAGGACTGAACTCGCTGGAAGGGATCCACACCGGAACCGTTAATGAAGAACTAGCTTATGGGAAAGACTCATTTTGCAGAAGTCTGTGGAGGACTGTCCCCTGTGAGAAGGACTACACATTGAAACAGAGGAAGAAAATGAGGAGTCCTCCCCTGGGGAGGAAGGAGAAGCAGAGATAACATATGATGAACTGACCACAACATCCATTCCCCATCTTCATCTGGTATAAAATTTCTGACTCATTAAGTGAAGAAAACAGAAGTGTAAGATGAATGAGGTAGATATTCTTCACAACAAAAGCAGAAGAAATTCGGTTTAATGAAACATGCTAAACAAGATGAGTCAAATAAACTACCCACATGAAGCTACCCATTAAACAGTCATCATTTTTGCAATGTAACACCAGACACTGAAGTCTGATTATCTGTAGTGATTTTGCTTCTCTCTTCAATGAAATTTACTGGAAGCTTTGCAAATTATGTAATTTCTGTACAAGAACTCAGTACTCTGAAAAAAATTTTGAATTTATCCAATTATATCTATAATAGTAACCTCTTTCTAGCTATAGTCTCTAGTTATTTTCTTCAGCTGAAGAAGACAGAATTGTATTGTCACCTTACAGAGGTGTTGAAAAGTTACAAAAACTGTGAATCTTAAGCTATGAGCAACTTATATCTTCTGATCTCCTCTATCACTTGCTGTTGCCCCTATTTTCATAGAGGAAGATCTCTGTGCCTAGTGCCAGTAGTGGTTAAATAATGCTTGTTTTCAATGAACTGCTGTGAGAGAAGTTTCCAGCTCTCACTGTGATATGTTAGCAGAATCTTTCTGAGCAAAAGGCTCCTGTGTTGTCTGGTCCTTGCTGGCTTTCAGACAATGATGACTTTCAAAAATACTATCATCTCTGTGCCTAAAGCTATGTGTCAATTTGGTCTTGTCGGTTATAGCAGTGCTGACCATAAACTACTCTACAATGATTTTCTGGGTTCCATAGTATGGTTACTACTTCATATGTAGTTTTATACAATGCTTGTTTTCCCAAAATCAAATTTAAGCCCAACTTTGTGCCAGATTGGTGGACTTTAGGTGAATCTACATAAGTTTTTCTGTTTGGATCATAAGTAAACTTTTTTCAGTATCCTAATCAGAAACAAGTGAACAAGTTAAAAGTATTCTTATGTTCTAGGGAGTCTCTTGTCTAAAGTTACAGCAAGATGAATTTAAGAGTCAAGCCTTTAAAATCTTTTGTACAAATAATAATGATCTGATTAAGAATACTGAACAATAATCTGGTTCCAAAGTTATTTTGAGTGCAAAGTTACATTTAGTTTTGTCTGTTAACAGTCATTATTCCTCCAGTAGAGTAATTAAATCTACAAATGTTCCAACCATTTATGTAACTCTGATAGGAATTATCCCAGTTTATCTGGGAATTTATACTATGATTCTAATAATCAAAATTGCTTGGTTTGCTAGATCTGACTGGTGGATGAAGGCAATGGGAAGAATAAAGGGAGGTGTCATTATTGTCACTTCCAGGGAATTTGTGTTCCTTAAAATATGGAATAGGGATGCTTATCATGTCCTTCTCTAGCCAAGGCATGATGTGATTCAAAAATGCTACTTTTATCTTTGTGATCTTAGCATACTTGTTTGCGATTACAGAATTCAAAGTTCTAGATTTTTAAAATACCTAAGATGGGAAACTAAGATGTTAACAAGGTTAACAATTTCTGCATGTTTCTTCATCCAACAGTAAAACTCAATGGCAATTTTATGAGTTTTCTGGGGTGAGAATTGTGAAGCAGTCAAGTTGTTGTCCCAGGTTCTTTCACCTGGTGTGCAAGAGCCAATCAATACACTGAATCAAGATATTTAATTTAATTAAAATTCTGCATAATCAGGCATCAGGCATCTAGCACAGTCAGTACACCTTTTAGGAAACAAGCACAGTCTTTTATATTAAAAAGATAACAAAGAAACAACTACATAAGAAAAGGTAATTGATCACTCACCCTTATAAAAAAATTCTCACTGTGCATGTAACAGTCTTGATCTGTTTCATTACACTATCATTTACATATACAAATTTTCCTGGGGGGTGTTTATAATTATCTAAGGTGACTTAATATTATTTTTTTCATTCTATCAGGTATCACCAAGTTATTATTTAACCTTACACTCTATTACAGTTTCTGCCTGAGTCTATTTGAACAATCAGTTAATAATGAAATAAGTATTCTGCTCCTGTGGACTCTTCATTGCATTCTTTTCCGAGGGACTCTTTATTACTCCACTGCTCCTGCATCCTCTTGTCATAATTTCAAGACCAAACCATAGCTGCAGTGAACTATTTTGTGGCTTTTTAACTTCATCCAGCATCAAAGAATTCTAGAATATTCTACTAAAACATGACATAGAGTAGCGTATCAGAATTTCAGAAGCGCTCTATTTGGGCTGATTTGTAACTTTCAAATATAATTGACTTCATATTGTG
The DNA here is from genome assembly GCF_015227805.2 of Hirundo rustica. NCBI lineage: Eukaryota > Metazoa > Chordata > Aves > Passeriformes > Hirundinidae > Hirundo > Hirundo rustica. The sequence continues at coordinate 37,060,206 of NC_053488.1, read as the reverse complement.
TCATGAATGGAAATTTTGAACTAAGCAGAACAAGAACAGTAGAAGATAAAGTGAGCACAATAATACATAACATTTACTTCATGCCCTGGATTTGGAAAAGTGCTTTTGCAACCAAGGTTTGCTGCTCTTTTCAGAGTGATGGCAATGTAGATGTTCATCCCAATTCATCTATAAACTTTATATTGTAACAAGGAGGAAGTCGCTGAAAAGTATTTATCTACTATGTTCACTTAAGAGAAAAATGAACATGTTGACCTTCAATTCCTTCCCCATTTAGTTTTCTTCTTATCAAACGATGACAGCATTTAGCACAAGGACAAATGCCTGCATTTTTGTGATGAATGTAGACAATGCTGTCATGAAACAAATAGCCTCCAGGAGGAAAAAAATGGAAACCTTTCAAAAGGCTTAATGTGTAAAAGAGGTTGTTTCAGTGAACCCAGCACTGTATGTCAAATGTCTGAATAAAGGGGAAAAAAGGCCTTTGGAGAAATATTTTTCCTACTGCACTCAATATTTTTCCCACTGCAGTGTTTTTACTGCAGAACTAAATACACATGTCAATGATAACATTTTAAAAATCTCTGTTTAATCTTATGCAATATGCATTTTCCTAGTTAGGCATATCATACCAGTATTTTTCTTAATTATTCATGATATTTAGAGACTGAAAGCAAAAGTAAGCGTCCTAGAGAAGTGTGTAAGCTGAATGTAGGTTTGTTTTTTTTTTTTTCCTATACTCTATCTCTGACTGAGGACTTAATTATTTTTTTTGTCCCTGCTCCATTAGAATCAAGGTAACATACCCTCTGAAGAAGCTTTGAAATGTAATAATTCCAAAAGTAATAAAAATATAATTTGTACAGTTGTGATGGGAAAGTAAATTTCCCACTTATGTAGTTTGGGAAAGTAATTCCGTCATTAGGAAACTACAGAAGATTTTATGTTATTACTGTAGCTTCTGTCTGAGAAACTTTGTGTTGATTCTCCTCATTTTTTTCCTTTTATGGGTCAATTTTTTTTAATATCTGGTGAAAGAATTAAAAGGATCCATGGTGTAAATACTCAAACATAGAAAACTAAATTTGTTTTTAATCACAAAACTTCCAGCTCAAATGTTTGAAATCTTATATTGGTTTCTATGTGTTACTTTCGTTGCAGAATAATAGTTACTGCTTTTACAGCATTTATCACCATATGTGTACAATAAGTAAATGAACACAATAATGAACACATAAAAGAAGGTTAAACCCACCCAGCTTAACAAATCCATTCTCCCACCCACTGTGTGCTGGAACATGAACAGAACATTGTTTGAATCACAAGGATTAGAAAAAAACACAGTTTTGGTGAAATAACATGGTCGTGGATAAAATGATTATTTCTTATAGTCAGTGCATGATAGCTGGGATACCAGTGATTGTACTTACTTAATGCATTATTCTAATCCAATGACTGTGAGAAGTGTATAATTATTTCAGTTGAACAGATCAACAATTATACACAAAATAAAGTTAAGAATATTTTATATAAACCAATTGTGATCCTCCTTTTTTCCTCTTTCATTAAAAATGAAATTATTGTAATTAAAGTTTTCATTATAAGCCCTTTCTCTTTCAATAGCATTTATCTTTGAGAAACTAAGAGTATAAAATATCTTTACCAGTAGAACTGGAAATAAGCTGGGATAGTTTTAGCTGCCATGTTTATACTGAAGTCATACAGCATCAAATTTTGAAAGCTATCACGATTACTATTCTGTGATATTTTAATACACAATAGGGCTTTGAGAATTGCATCCATGATGTAAAGAGCTTCATTACTACATCATTCCTGTGTGTTTTGCTATCTCAGTGTGAATTTAAAAATACAGTAGTAGACTTTATCTATTCCTACTCTTTTCCATCTTTGGAACTGGGATAGCAACCACTTTTAAGGATTGTGAGGTTAATTAGTGAGATTATTGAAAATTTGGTAGGAATATTTCTACACAAAAAATCAGCAGTCTTCATATTCTTTTAAAAAGTCCAAAGTCTTCCTTTCTTACAAAGTGTCTTTTATCACAGAATCATAGAATACTTTGGGTTGGAAATGACCTTTAAATATCATCTAGTCAGATGAGCAGGGACATTTTCAACTAGCCCTGTCTAACCTAACCTTGAATGTTTACAGGGATGGGATATCCTTTCCCTCTATGTGCAACTTGTGACACTGTTTTATGATTATCATTATATTAAACATCTTCCTTTCATCTAATCTAAACCAGCCCTGGTTTAGTGGAGTATTTTCCTATTGCCATAGGCCCTATTAAAATGTTGGTCCCAACTTTTCTGTAAGCCACCTTTAAGTACCAAAAGGCTGGAACTCTTAGATATGGTTAATTCACTCTTTATTAAATTTCAGTTTCTTTGAAATTTCTTTGAATTTTTAAAATTTTGAGTTATCTTTCCTCCATGTCTAAAAAGGATCTTAGAGGCACACAGCAGGTTTGTTTTTACTCTATGGTGATTCACAAAATTAATAGGAAAGAGGCAGTGTTTTGGTCTTTTCCGTAGTTTAGCAATACTTAGTTTCAAATTTATTTTCCAGCGTTTCCAGGCCATTTTACGATACAGTCATTGAGAGCCTCCAAACAAAAATTCTTTTGTTATGATTATTCATTTTACACAAAAAACAAAGGCATTACATGTTAATGAAAAATAAAATCGATGGAGAAGCATACACTGTAGTGGATGGAAATAGCAGTAGCACCCTTGTTTTAATCCTTCAAGTCACAGTATTTGGAAGGGGAACCCTTCTCTCTCCACAGAGCAAGATCTGCAAGGGCTGTTTGGGAAGAGAAGCAGAACCTTCAGGTACATTTGTCAAAGATATTCCCAAAACAAATTCTTTTTCTTTTCCTAAGAAGTGATAACATTTTTTTAAGGAAGAAAGACACAATATCTCCCTTTCAGCAATGAGACATCAGCATTCAGCTCTTGATGTTTCTTATTAATGTTCTCACTTTTGTGTCTTCAGCATGACTGAAGAATTTGCTCAAATTGGCTTTGCTGCTGTGACCTCTGTTTCTTTGCCGTCACTATGGCCATTAGGATTAATGTAGGCCCTAAACACATTCTAATACGGAGCAGACAGATGCAAGAAAATCACCTACACAGCAGGCAGAGACATACGTGGATTTAGGCAATGGGGTAAAATAAACATGTATTTACTCTTACAATGTTTCCTGAAGATCCTTTTCAAGGGATTGTGGCTGTGTGTACAGAAACATTTACATACTAGAAAAGGGATGAGTGATCCTGAAGGATACTGTAGAAAAAGACTACTTGCCTAACCTGATTTATGTTTCAAGACACATTTAGTTTATATAGGGGAAACCAGCACAGTCACAAGACACTGGAAAGATGTGTCTCAGAAAAGGATGGTGTGGTTGTGCTTTCAGATGTCTTCTGAAAGGAAGTATATTTCAAATGCCTTGTCTGAATGAAGATTCACTAAAAGAAGCAAGAACAAGAATGTCACAGGACTTATCTCTCATTTTTTAAACAGATTTCTGTTGATTACTTTGAAACAGTAACATCTAAATGAAAAAAATAAATATACTCATTTTCTTCACACAGTTCCTATTTAATATCCTTTATTCCCACTATTCCTGTAATCCTACACTTTAATTATTTCTGTTTCTTTTAATATCTGCAAACAAAATCAGCTAATTTATGCAATGCTTCTGAGATCCTAAATCACACTTTTATTCAACTGTATTGAAACAATGTATATTCTGTACCCTTAAAGCCCTGGAAAATAATAGCCAACTTCATGCATATATTAGCATTGACCTGAAATCATTTTAATTACACAGTCTTACATCCTGAAATACACCAAACAAGTTCACACACAGTTTTGCCTTTTGCTCAAAATTAATTATGATGAAGCCACCAATCTGAATTTTTACTTTAGCATTGTGCTTAAATTTGAATTCTCACTATGTAAAGGTTACTGAAGGTGCAGTGGCTTCAAAACTATTCATGTCTATCGGCTAGCACTCAACTTGTCTAATGCGTGGGTAAGACTTGGAGATTATTCCCTAATTTTGCGAAAGCCTTTTAAATCTGATTTAGAATGATACTGGCATTTAAGTCAACAGTTGTTAAATTCATTGTATCAAATACTATTCTTATGGTTATTTTAAGATTATATTTGAAAATTAGAACTGAACATTGAATTACCAAGGAAACTAGTAACTGCCAATACCACTAATAAACCTCTAAAATTCAATAGTATAAAATCAAATCTTTCACAATTAAAGCCTTTTTTTTGTTTTCATTTTTTTATAAAACACTACTGGCTGTGACTGAAGAAAGTAAGGTGTCGAAGTCCCAAGAAAAGTTTTGTTCCTTGTATTTTTATTTCCAAACCAAGATGGGAATGGCAGACTGTCAAATAAAGAATTACTACTGCCCTAAAATTGCATTCTGTTATGTCACTGAATCACTATATGTTAATTTTGGATTATGTGATATGATAACACATTCATCAGAATGCCATTTTTTGTGATACTGCCACACAAGTTTGGTTATTTTGATTCACATTAAAATAGCTATACTGCTCTTCTAGCCCCCTCCCCTTTCCCCCCAGTAGTTAAAAATATTTCTAAAGATCAGAAATTTGTGGAAAGTAAAGCTTTTGTTTGTAATTCCTAGCAAAGTACAATTTTAATGCTCTTTTACAAGCATGTTCTCAGAATCATTCAAGATGGAAAGGACCCCAGGAGACTTATAGTCCAGCTACCCACTAAAACCAGGGTCTGTCTGTGTTTGAATTCAGGAAAGATTGCCCAGTGCTTTGTCCACTTGTGTCCTGAAAACAAAGTACAGAAATTTCTCAGTCTGTTTGGGCACAAAGTTCTATTGCTTAATTTGTCCCGCAGGAAAAAAATGCCTTCTCATCTGTGACTGTAGCCTCTTTTTCTTACCTCGACTCCTTCCTCATCTCTGTGTAGGAGCTGAAAGATTGCTTTTTGATCTTCAATGTGAACAAGCATTAATTCCATAACTTCTGCTGGCAGACTAAATACTCCACCCACTGAAGGCAACCATTCTGGTTGCCTTCTGCCAGACTTGTTTCAGTTTTTTGATATTTTTCCTGTATCAGGTGGCCCCAAATTGGTTGCTGCATTTAGACGTAGTCTAAGAAGCGCCGAGAAGATAATCATCAGCCACAACCTCGTGCCACTTTTCACATAGAAAATGCACTGCACAGTAAGCCTTTGTTACTGCCTGGGTGCACAGCTGGCCCCTACTCTGCTTGATGCACCCCACAGTTTTGAGTCCATCTCCACAGAGTTTCTCACTGACTGAACCATCTCCAGCATGTGTCGCTGACTGGGGCTCTACCTGTCCAGGGCTCAACCTGTGTCATTGTTGAATTTCATCAGATTTTGTCTGGCCCATTCATATAACCAGCCTAGATGCCTCTGAACGTCAACACTCTGCCTCCAACTGTGTTCATTTCCCTAAGACTGATATTCACAAACTTGGTGGCAGTGCACTCTGCTGGCCCCAGGACAGAACCCTGCAGTAGCCCACTTGAAGCCAGACTCCATATAGACATCAAATTATTAATTACTACTTTTTGAGCCCAACGTTGAAGTCAGTTTTCCAGTCATCTCCTTGGCCTTCCATATAGACCCCAACATTCAAATGCAATTAAGATTGTGGTGACTGTGCTGAAAGCCTTCCTCCAGGCAAAGTAGATTGCATCTACTGTTCTTCCATCATCTGCAAATACAGTAATTTCATTACTGAAGGTAATGAGGAGTTCAGGCATGATTTACACCTGTACCTTCAGGCTGACTTCCCAAACTTCCTCTTCCCCATGTACCCTGAAATGGGCTCCAAATGGACTCCCATGATTTTCCCAGAGACTGAAGTAAGACGGACAAGCCTGGACTTCTTTGGTTCATTCTTTTAGCATGTTTCAAAAATGAATACAATATTTGTCTTTCTCTTGGTGTCACAAAATTTCCCCCATTTCCATGACATTTCAGACATGATAGGGAGAAGCTTTGAAAGAACATTAGACAACTCTGTCATCATCTTTAAACGCAAACCTCTAGTCACATACAGGTCAAGTAGGTGATCTAAGATAGTCAGCATGGCTGTACTAAGGACAAATTGTGCCTGACCAGTCTCATGGCTTTATTTAGTGGAGTGATGGCAACAGTCAACAAGGGAAAACTGACCAATGTCATCTACCTAGAGTTCTGTAAGGCTTTCAAAATGGTCCCACATGCCGTTCTCTTCTCCAAATTGGAGAGATACGCATTTGAATGGTGAACAATTTGATGAGAAAGGATTTGGCTGGCTGGATGCAGCCACAGGGTTGGGTCCTGGCTCTATGTGCAGGTGGAGGCTGGTGACAAGTGGTGATCCTCCGGGCATTTTGGAACCGGCACCCTTTAATATCTTTATCAATGGCATAGGCAGGGATCGAGTGTTGCATCAGCAAGATTGTAGAGGACACAAGACTGACACAAAAGAAGGATGGGATACCATTCAAGAGGGCAGACAAAATCAAAAAACCCAGGACAATTTCATGGACTTTAATAAAGCCAAGTGCACCTTGGTCAGAGCAGTCCCATACATGAGCATAGACCTGGAGATGAACTTGTTGACAACAGCTATGTGGACAATGTCTCAGGGGTTCTGGTGGAAGAAAAGCTGGACATGAGCAGGCAGTGAGCACTTGCAGCTCAGAAAGCCAAGCACATCCTGGGTTACACCAAAAGCATTGTGGCCAGCACACTGGGCTAGGGAGGTGATTGTCTCCTTTAATCTGCTTTCAGAAGACCCCACCTGGAACGCTACAACTGCCTCTGGGATCCTCAGCAAAAGAGAGATGCTGACCTGATAGAGCAGGTCCAGAGAAGAGCCATAAAAGCAGTCTGAGAGTTGGAGAACTCCTCCTATGAAGACAGGCTGAGAGAGTTGGGGTTTTTCAGACTGGAGAAGACAAGACTTCAGTAAGACTTTATTGCAGCCTTTCAGTACTTAAAGGTGTCTTGTAAAAAGGTGGGAGAGGAACTTTTTACATGATCATATAGTTATAGGGTAAGGGGGAATAATTTTAAACTAAGAGAGAAGAGATTTAAATTAGATGTGAGGAAAGAGTTCTTTACTCAGTGAAAAATGAGGCACTGGAATTTGTTAGGCAGAGAAAAGATGGATGCCCCATCCCTGGAAGCATTCTATACCAAGACAGACATAGCCTTGAGCAACCTGATTTGGCAGATGATATCCCTGCCCATGGCAGGGAGGTTGGAACTAAATGGATCTGTAAGAATCTTTCCAATCTGAAATATTCTATGGTTCTATAAAACCTGGTTCAATGGACTATATTTTGGACTTGCTTTTCATTGAATGTGAACAGCTCTTCTCCTGCAGGTACCCTGCCTTTTGGCACAAAGACCTGAAACCTTGCTGGTAAAGATTAAGACAAAAATATTGAGTACCTCTACTTCATCTGCAGCCATTTTCTCTGGATGAAATCAGTCTTCCTGTTCAGCACTGGATCCACATTTTCCTGCTAGTGCAGGGATAGAAGTTTTCATGCTGAGACTCCAAGGGAGCCTTGTGTTTCCTAACATAATCCTAATCAACCATACATGGGAAAAATTTTACTGTCAACCTTTGTAGCCTGTTCTCACTTAGAGCTCCTTTTCTACAACTCCTATTTGATACTTAACCTCAGTTATGTGTTCCACCATTAGCCAAGCCAGTGTCCTGAGTCATCTTCATATTTTCCTCAGGAACTTGGTTGCTACATTGACTATATCATTCCAAGCTGGTTCTTCCTTCTTTGTAAATATTGGGTCCAGTAGAGCTTCTGCCATTTCCTGATTCATCCAGCTCCAACAGCAACCATGCAGTTTTTCTCAGAACTCTCTAACACTCTCATCCCCTCTTTTACTTGTGTCCCAGTGAGTTGCCCTTGCAGCAGATGTCAGGGAGGTTAAGGTCTCCTGTAAACCAGGGAATAATGATAGGCTTCCTTAGGGCGGTTGTAACAAACTCTTACCTCAAAGCTAGCCTTCCTTTCCTCTCTTATCACCCTAATGCTCATAGCCTTAGTCAGCCTATTTCTCATTCCATGACTTAGCCCAGAACACTCAAGATGCCTATTCATATGAAGAAAACCCCTTCCTCCTACTATTACCTTCCTGAGAAGTTTGTATCCATCCCTTATAGAGCTACGGCCATACAAAAGTGTCAAGCCACCCCACAGTTAGAACAGTTATATTATACTATGGTTCTGCGTCATCATGTGAAGATGTCACACTATCTGTCTGGTTGGTTTTTCACAAAATGCTTTCTGCAATCTGAGTCGCATAATAACAAGCATTTTCCTTTTTTTTTTTTTTCCTTTTTTTTCTCCCCCCCCCCCCCCGAGACTTTCTGTTCAATCATAATAAGGTTTTGTGTTCTGAGAACACAATTTCAGCTAACACTCTGCAGACTTGTCTTCACATTTTTCATTAGCATATTCCAAAATACCCAATGAAAAGAATAGAGGTTGATGCTATACTCTCTGATGAATACAGACCAACATTTCTAATATTTTTAAGGACTCTGCTGCAAATAGTTCTGTTATCAATCCAAGATATTACGGAATTAATTCTAGTCATGTGCTGAAATTGTGATTACACTGGGAAGGCTCAAGGCTCAGAATTTTAAGAAGGACCTCTATAGACTGGTGTCTTGGTTTAAGACCATTTAAGGGGAAGACACTCCAAAATTAATTATCTTCCCTGTAAGTTTTAACCACTTCCTTTTAATTCAACAAAGAGAGATGAATCTGAGTAGATATAAATGAAAAACAAACAAACAAACAAACAATAAACCACATTTACTAAAAATTGAAACAACAGGCAAAAAATAACACTGAGAATAACTAGTTACAAATTTGCTACATCTCTCAGACCTTCAGAGAGCCTTTCAGGCAAAGAGAAAAAAAAATGGCAGAGAAATCCCTCCTCAGGATGGCAACCTCTGCAGAGGAGCTCATGGCCTGGGCAGAAAAGGCAAAAACATGGCAGACAAGCCCCATTCAGCTCAGCCTTCCTCCCTAGGAGCTTATGAAGCAGTTCTGGCAGCAGAAGGAGGGTGCTGGCATTGCCTGGGAGCTGCAGCCCTACAGAGACAGGCTCCGCAATCCCTTGCAGCTGCTTGCGTGTGAGGCCAGTGGCTGCTGCTCGCCACCCCTCCTGCTGCCCGCTGGACTCTCTTGGTCAGTGCTGCTGATTCAGGTCACTGCCCCAAGGCAGGAAGGATGAAAATATTCTCACTGAGCACCAAAGAATGTTGGCCCGCTCCCTGCCAGCCGTGGCTCGGCTCTGTGGACTGGGACAATAAACTCTGAAACACAGGTGGATTGGGGAGTGCAGCTTCTTGAGTTTCTGCTGTTGCTACTTGGAGATCTGCCTGAAGCAACCTCCTCAGGAGCCCCAAGAGAAACAAAAGGCTTCTGCCTTGCACTGTGTCTGTTTTCCCTGAAAGAACAAAAAGGCAAGAGCAAAAGAGCTTCTATCTGAGTGCCCCCAACCTTAAAAAGGGAATCTGGGGCCAATCTACTCCACAACCCCATTTCCATCCACTGGTTTTTACAGAGATAACTAACAATTTCTGGCACATGAAAATAGCACAGATAGATATGGAATACAATAACGTTTTGAGTTACCCATGAATACAGGTGAAAAAACAGAAAAATCCTGTGCTTTATGGTCAAAGATTGAATATGTACAGTTACAACAGGAAAGATGTTGATTATTCCTAAATGAACAGTGGTAGATTGTATTAATTATCTTGTCAGTTATTTCCTGAGCTTAGTTCTCTGTATGTCACAGGAAAACTCATTTCAAGTTCATCGTGATTATCTACACATCCATCAATCTGATTGCCAGGGAAGCAGCAAAGTTGTTTCCTTCTGAATTCAGAGGTAAATGTTCTAAACTGGTTAAAATAGGCAACTAGGAGATGTTAACATGCCCTTCCTGATATTCAAGTACTTTTAAAAGAAATTTTAGCTCTGAAAGGATAGAGCTGTTCTAAAATGTGTATGTGACCTACTGAAGCATCTTTCAGGCAGGATTCTGACAGGTTCTCTATGAATAGCTTTGAACAGCCTCCTAGAAGATGACCTGCATGTATTTGGCAGGTGTTTCTATATATGCAGGAGAATAAAAATAGCCTACACCCGCTTTTAGGGATAACATTTGAAAATTTCTTCATGTAAGAGCAATCCACCCTGTCTTCAATGAAATAAAATATTTTTCAGGCAACACAGTTACTGTGAGAAGTGTAAACAAAATTTACATTAGTTAATTAATCCCTTCTCCTCAGTATGCATATAAAAGTATATACTTATAAAAACATATGGCTTTTTTTTTTCCTAAGAAGACACTGAGATGCTTTCTTTATCTTTTTTTTTTTTTTTCTTCACATCACAATTCTCTGAGAAGCAAAGAAACCCTCCCAATTCTTACAATTCCCAGCCTGAAAGCTCTTTTTTTTTTTTTGCTCAGTTTATACAATATCCCCATTATGCTACAGAAGGTTCCAACTTGAAAGAAGCCAATGTCACTCTTTAATCAATTGCAAGGATCACTGCTAAGCCACCCAAGACTTGATTCTCTTGTCCCTACAACTGCTTGAGCTAAATATTCTGTTTTCACAATACTGCTAACTCTCACTGCCTCAAGGAGTGAGGGAGACTAGAGCAGAGACATCAAAATAATTTCTCTGATGTGTCATTGCACAGCACATTGCCATTAGGACATCAAGCCAGCATGATTTATAAGCAATTTTAATTAATTTTCTGAGTCATTTCCTAAGGGCTTAATTCTGTAATCTTATTACTATGAGCCTAACATGCTATAGTAAGACTATGCTTTCTAATCTTTCTTTTGTTGTTAAATACAATCTCTGCTTTCATTAGAAAACTCTTGAAATAAAGCAGGTTTCTCTTTTGCATGGTGAAATTTGTCTGTGTTGATTAGAAATTAGTACTAGAAATTATGTAGTAGAGTATATTAGTTCTTAATACAGAACTCATCACCTACTCCTCTCCTTTATTCTTTTACTATGAAATCATGCCAGAGTGATTGAGGTTTCTACTTTAAAGAAGCCACATCTCTAGAATTTTAGATATGGAATAATCTCAGCCCCATTTTATTTTAGGTACACGGAACCAAATCTTAATCCCACTTAATTCAGTGAAATCTGGATTTTTTTTTTTTTTTTAATTCATTATAAGCAAAAAAACTGTGCTCATGAAGATACGTACAGATTATGAAGTGCAGAATGCAGTACTTTTACTGTTTGCTTTTTGGCCTCTGCTTTAAAAAAGGATAATGATCAGTAGATGATTTGCTGAACACCATTGATTATTAATATTTTTTCCCCAGAATTTACCCATGGTATTATATGCATTAATGATTTGGGAGTTAAGTTATATTTATCACATCCCTCTGTCCATAAGCAGTTTTTAGGTCCTGGAAATTTACATTATTCTGAAGGATCCTGACCTAAAGGAGTCATTAAAATTTTAAGTTGCCAAGGTATTCTATATGCTGTGAATTTAAAAAAAAAAAAAAAAAAAAAAAAAAAAAAAAAAAAAAAAAAAAAAATCACAAATACATTATATCATTGCTTTGATTTTACTTTGAATATTCTAATTATTCCCTTAATATAATTTGTTACTTAAAATATTAATATCCCACAGCATTATCAAGTACAAGCATCATTTCTGTCATAGAAACTAGAGCACAAAATTTTACATAGGGGAAATAAACACATTTTCAACACAGAAGACTGGGAGAACCAAGTCAAGGCTTACAACACTTAGAAAATAGCTAGGTTTCATACTTATGAAGGAACACAGAGGTGTATGGCCTTATAAGAGCCCAAGGCAACAGAAAAGAAATATAAAATTGTTATATAATGATCAGTAACATTCCTAGGCCCTCCAGAGTGCCCTAAAAATAAAGGATATGTAGACAGTGTAGAAAGATGATTTGTCTGCCCTATGAGCTTTACATCAGTTATGAGATAAGAAGAAATTTAGCTGTTATATACATCTTTGAATCTTCCTGCCACCACTTATCACAATTTTACCAATATTATTCTGTTCCTACATGCAGGAAAACTAGTTGACCATAAACCAGAAATCACTATAGACTGAAATATGTAAAATTTGAGTAAGAAAATAAGTTGAGTTTTAATGTGGAAGTTTTTAATTGTTTTTGTTTTGTTTTGCTGTTGACAGTGTTATTACAATTGAAATTGGTTGTGATATTTTAAAGCAATTTCTTTCACCATTTGCAAAAGCCATAGTTATACCTTCCTCCCCTTCACAGGTGGTTAGATTACTCACAGTGTGTAGACACAGGTGTAGCGCTTTTGTGAATATCAGAATTGTATTAAGCATGCTAATGTAACAAGAAAGCACTTTGATAGTGCACAAATTGTTGCAAGGATTCTAGCAGTACAATTTGAAGGAAAAATTTTAAAGAATGATTTAAGTAACCTCATTATTAAAAGAAAGGGAACACATAGTCTGTTTCTCTTCTCAAAAGATGAAAAGTACAGAAATTACCAGTAAAAATATATTTATGTCAATTAGCATCAACAGAAAATGGATATAATTATCTGGAAAAGGATTCACTAAAAACCTGTGATACTGTTTTGCAACATGTGGAACTTTAGCAGTCACCAGTGCTACCTTCTTATTCTTTTGGAAGTCTGACACCACCAGTAGAGAAACACAAAGAAGTGAGCTCAATCCTGCTCACTCAGTCAGAAATTACTGACTACCCTTCCCTTCTCAAAATCACAATACAAAAGTGAGAAATGAGAGAGGTCCTGAAGAGTCCTGAAAGAATTTTAAGTCCTAAAGGAGTGGGCATTGAGGACAAGTGAAAAAAAGAAAATTAATATAGATGTAAATTAAAGAGTAAAATTGCATTAAATTCCACTCAAAAATCAGCAATTAATTGTATATTTGAAAGGGATGATCTGGATGTATGTATGTAATGCAAAGTCATTAAAGTTTTTCCTAAACTAATTCCTCAGTAGTCATACAACTGCAATACTTTTTGCCCAGGCAGACTCCTTGCAACTCAGTCTTCCTCTCACATTTCTAATTTCTAGTGTCCACAGCACTTTTTTCCCTATGATCTACTTATTTCCTATGGATTAAATAGTGAAATGGCAACAAATGAAGCATAGGAGAATTACTAACAATGACTTCACTGTACTTAAAAACAAATATTTTTTAAAAAGGTGGACCATTGCAAAAGGATTAACAACTAACATTTTGTACCTAACCCTACACACCCTCTAATGACCTCTGAAAATCAATTTCTATTTTGTTCTGTGGAGTTCTAAAACATAATACAGTGTCATGGGCTTTTCTGTGGAAACAAGTAATTGTACCTTGTTCTTTAGGGTGGATTCAACTCTATTCCTTATACTGGCATTAGAGGTGACAAGCTCCATGGAAATGAGTAGAGTCACACTGGTGCACAAGTGCTATGAATGGAAGAAAAGTTGGGCCATATTTTGTGTTTTGCATAGTGATCTGACATTTGAGAATTGATATTTCTCATTGAAATACCTTCAGAAGAGGAATTTCCTTGTTGGTTTTCATTACCACAATAAAGAGCAGAGCTGATCTGCAAGGCAGTGAAGTACAGTTAAAGAGAACTAAAAACAAGTGGAAACATATCAGTTTTCTGGACTCCAGGGAAAGCACACTGCAAAAAGACCCTCTGAAAGCAGTGTGGAAATTATACTTTCTCCTTTGTGTTGTTTGAAGGAAAAGACAATTATTGATTGTTTATTCTCTTGATACACAGGAGTCAAAAACATTAGCAGCAGATTCTGTTTAATGGAAAAAATGATATTTGTTCATTTTCAGAAAGAGAAAAAAAACCAACCAAACAAACAGATAGCTGAGTACAGTAACTTCAAGTACTACTCTGTTACAGAAAGGAAGAAGGGAGAAGTTATTCCTGGGAAATGGCTGTCTGAGTTCAATTAATGACTCTATGTGACCAGCCAGACTTTACTTCATTAACATTTCCCATGCCTTCAATCAGCAGTGGTTTTACTTAATCTAATATTAGTTAAGACACAATATGATCAGAAAACATCAATGCCAGCCAAGTGTTTCTCAAACATGACTGATTTATCTCTTTGGCACCTCATTAAAATGCAAACTATATTGAAATTGATTTTCAGCACTTTGAGGCAGGAATGTGTGTAATAATGTTAATTTGCAAATTTCCTCTTTTTTTATATGTATTCTGTATGCTGTGGTTCCATGTTCAGCCCAAGGTTATTTGTATTGTGCAGACAGAAAATGAAGAGCGAACATTTATTTCTCATATCTTTGTGAGGAACCCGAGGCGCATGAAGATATTTGTGCTGTAACAGGCACAGTCAATCTCCTTCACTCTCTTTAGTCACTATATATCAACAACAAACTCCCAGCTAGTCTTGCTGCAGCAATTAACCTGCCACGGCTTTCTACTGTCAGACTCAGTAATAATAAACTACCCTCAGTGAGAGATAGGGCTATAGATTCTCTCCCTGCAACTTCCACAGTGGGTGAATTATTCAGAATCAACATGATTAAAGAGATGACATGGTATTAGTTAAAAACACATACTTTTTTCCCTCCCTGACTGAGATTTAAATGTATTAAGGAATAACAGTGAAGAAAATGGGTCTTTACCATCCATACATAGGTCTTAGAACAGGGGTTTCTAGAAAAGTTGTTTATAATGCCTATAATTTTGAAAGTTTAAAGATAAAAATGCAAATAACAAAAGGAATAGTGTAGTTAAATCATAAAGCATCTGTAAATCCAAGAATAAAATAAATCAGATTAAAGAAGCATTCAGGACATAGAAACAAAGATATTATTTGTGAAAAATTTGAAATGTAAAATCCCCTTTTTTAAAGTAAAAGGTGGCCTCATTATTCTTACATTTTTATTAAAGGTTATTGTACAGAACCTTCTAAAAACATGCATTGAGAAATATGAATGGTGTCCCTTATTTATAATTTTCAGAAAGAAGGAAAGGGAAGGTGCGGGAAGGGAAGGTGCGGGAAGGGAGGAAGGAAGGGAGGAAGGAAGAGAGAAAGGGAGGGAGGAAGGGAGGGAGGGAGGGAGGGAGGCAGGAAGGCAGGAAGGAAGGCAGGAAGGCAGGCAGGCAGGCAGGCAGGCAGGAAGGAAGGAAGGAAGGAAGGAAGGAAGGAAGGAAGGAAGGAAGGAAGGAAGGAAGGAAGGAAGGAAGGAAGGAAGGAAGGAAGGAAGGAAGGAAGGAAGGAAGGAGGAGCATTTTGACAAATAGTGTCATATTTTACCAATAAATCAATTGTTTACATTTCCCGGTGCCACGGCAGCACTGTAATGTTACACAAGCACTGCAATTGCGTTTACTAAAACAAAGTCAAGGAAAAATGAACTTAGTTTACACACTTCTAATCTCATTGAAATCATAATTCATTTGCCAATCTCACTTTACCAAGCCACCATTCTCAACTAATATGCTAGTGATTCACTGGAGAATAATCTCTGTAAAATGCAGGAGTGGGCCTATGTGTTAGAAGTAGTGCTAAATCTAGTCAAATCCAATGTGAATTATATTATTTGTCACACTCATCTATATGAAACGGAACTAATTCAATAGAACTAAGAACAGAGATAAATAAGGACCACTCTTTTTTGTTTGTTTGTTTATCCAGATCTTCAATTCAAGTAGGAATGAATTAAGCATGCTTTCCATACTAAGGCATTTTTTCTAAAGTTAGACAAAGTTAATCATTAAAGAATGCAGGTAAGCAAACTGCATACAGACAACACTAATACCCTACAGTATGCTGGTCAAAGGCAATATAACCTTATAAATCTCAGCAATGGATAAACTCACCTAAAATAAAATAAACTCCTTGAAAATCAGTGGAGGAGGAAGAGTTGATTTACCTCTCTTCAGAATTAATTTAACTTTTACATATAGAATTACCATTGTCCATAGAAAGGAGAATGAATTTCATAGTATAGGACTCTGTACTGTGCTGATTGTACAAACTGATGTTCTAAAGTTTGTGTTCTTTCTTTGCTATGTGATAATTTTTGAAACTTTTCTAAATCCGTTTTCTAAAGTATAGAAGTCTACATAGAGAATTCAAATAGGCTTATAAGTTGTATTTTATGTCTACAAATGGATGAAAGAGACGATGAGAAATTCCATATAATAGCTTCAATGTAGTTTTACCAATTATTCTAAATTTTCTGTAGTGTCCAGCATTTGGGAGAAATTAAAAAGCTCTCAAACTCTTAACTCCAAGGCACCTCATATTACTACTGAAAATACTCACAGTTTTTTTTACTAGGAGCAATTTGGATTTTCTATTTTGCTAAAGTAGCCTATGCTGTGATTTTGAAGTCTTATATTTCACAGAGTTGAGGTACTACAAATATTGAGACTTCATGTGTCAAAGTGGGTCAAAGACATAGATGGACTACTTTTCAAGAAAATTGCCATCACCAGATTTTAGAAACTGAACACATGTGAAAAATTATAATATTAAAACACTATTAAAAAAAAAAAAAGTCCACATTTTAGTACCATACTTTGTATGACCAGATGATGATAAATATAATTATCTTTATTTTAGAGTCTTTTTTGTGAGCTTTTTTTCTTAGTTGTGAGAACACAAAAAGGACAAATGTTTCCCAATTTCTACATCTTAAATTCATATTTAAGTGTCTAAGAAAAGTCAAAGTCTCTAAATGTGCTGTACTTGCTACTGCTTTCAGTGAAAATGCTTAACTTTGCTGAAAAACGCAGTATGGCTGAAAGTCAGGCTATGTGTGTGTAAGCGTCGAGTAGAGAATGTAGGCTATCATCACTACTCAGAATACATATTGAGTAAGAACAAAAACCTATTGCTTGGCTGGCTAGTAATATGTTTGTAATTTTTGAAGGGTCTCTATAGACTTTACTGCGATAGTCTGTTTGAGTGAAAATGTGAGAACACAACACTATCACCCTTCTGCATCTTTTGGCCATACTGATATCCTTAAAAAATATCACTTATCTACCTTTTCCTTCAAGAGTTTCTATTTTTTATAGTTTGGTCTGCAGAAAATCAAAACCAAAGTTAGTGTCTGGACTATAATTCTCAAGTTTTTACTACTGTGTTCAAAGTGACAACCATAATTTAAACCCATTTGTTTTGTTCATGTTAGTCTGAGATAGCATAAATAAAATGTTTATTAAAGTGTTTAGCATCTATAAGAAAAATAACTAAATTCATACGTTTAAGTCCATGATTAAGGAACTATCCCTTTGCTTATTCCCTAAACCTTGTATATGTTAGACAGAGACAGGAATTTTGAAGAGCATAATTTTTCCTACCTGCATAAAGCACAAGTTTTAACATGGAATGAGTTTGTCTGGATTGTCACAAACCGTTTCTTTCCAACTGCCTATAAAGGGTGCTTAGTTAACTAGCATAGACAAGATATTTAGGTTTATAATGCAAAATCTTGTGTTACACAACATAAGAGTACATATTTTCTGTGAGTTTCAGGTTTATCCAGCTTAAGAAGGACCTTGGCACAGCAGACCTCCAGAGGTCCTGTCCCATTTTATTATTTTCTCTGATTTTAAGATGTTTGTTTCCAAGTCATTTAGATTATATTAACAATCTTTACTGGGCATAATGTTTTATAAGTCTATTATATTAATTACATCAATAAATTTACTATTTATTTATAACAAACTGGATCCTCTCATCCTTTTTGGATTTTTTTCATGTGTTTGATGAAAAAAAGTTTGAATTTATTTTCTTAATTATTAGGTTGTGTTGTCCTTCTCTTTCTCTCCATAATTTCAATGTTGGGGTTTTTTTTTCTTTCTTTGTCTTTTTCTATTTCAGAGATTTACTCATAATCGAATAAAATAGTAGCTTGAAGGCAACAGTGCCATCCAAAGGGCAGTCAAACAAGCATTTAACACATAGTAAAAAACACATAAGTTTTTCAGCTCATTTTAAAAATTGGGGGGGGGGGGGGGGGGGGTGGGTGTTGCTCAGCAGTATGAAAAACACATATAGCTACAAAAATATGCTATTCTTCATTCCCACACACCTCCAACCCTTATTTCATAAACTAAGAGGGATGCCTAAATTTTCATATTTCTCACAGATGGAAAAGTAATTATGTGAGATATATGGAAAATATTATCATGTACTATGCAGAATTTTGTATTCCTATCCCATTAAATCTGAATGGGAAAACAAAAAAACAAACAAAAAAACAAACACCTTATTTTCTGACTCAGCAAAAAAAATTCAGTTTGTTTAATATTCTCAATGTGCCCAGTAGTGCCAGAGTGCTCACACTCTGGAAGAAATTGATTTTAACTTCCTGTGAGAATTTGTTTTTTATAACGGAGGTGTCAAAGTCTATCCAGGGCTATCTGGCTGCTGCTATGTGACAGGTGAATGTTTTAATTCATTCTGTGACACCGATTAGATTCTGAGATTTTTCATCTATCCAAGCTGCAAGCAGGATTCTTTTCTTCACTGTTAATAAAATATTCAGTGTAGTTTTGGACCGACAAGAGTGTTCCCTTTGGAAATGCAAAACAGTACTAATCCTATATTATGATATTTTTAAGCTCTTTCTGGAAATTAGAAGTCGAAATTAATGCTTGGTATTTCTTTACTGAAGAGGCATAGACAGCAATATATCTTGAGCTGAGGACTACGGAAATAAAATGTACTGTTTTATGTAAACAAAGTATTGTATAACCTCCTGACCACAAATTACATTAACAGTTATGCCATTTGTTTTCTTGAGGGATGAAAGACATTTCCTTTATGTTTAAATGTCTCAAGACTAGGATGCTAAAGGTTCTCTAATTCTTAATGCAATTAATACTGCTATTATTTTAAGGAAGGGGGGTTTATTTAGAGTTCTTCATTCTTTCCTTTAACATATACTGCAAGCTAACCGACATCAATTTCAAAAATGCTGTTCTCTTAATGTATTTACAATTTGCCATTATGTGTATTATTTGGGGGGGGGGGGGGTTGTTTGGTTGGTTGGTTTTTTTGTGGGTTTTTTGTTTGTTTGTTTTTAATGTAGCTTTGAATTTATTTAGCAGAGAATTTATTTAGCAGATGCAGTCCTCACACTACTTTCAGGCTTATTATCATCACACCTCTTTCTATTCAATATTATCAACATCATCCCACTCATCACAATCTTGCCTGAATCAAAGGCAACTTGTTTCTTGTTGGTGGAAGCTTTGAATGAATAATTCATCTGGAAAAGCCTTCTACATTGTACATTTCCAGAAGACAGAGTAATTCTCTTGTCAATCACAGTGGCTCTGTCAGTACCAAGTTCCCTACAGTATGTGCTCCAAATGTACAGGGGATGACAAGCAGCTGAGATTACCAACTGTGTTAATCCTGGCCGTCCTTTTAGTTTTCCTTTGACAGAACATTCAAATTCAAGTCTCACTCTAACACTGCATTGAGAAATCGGTGTCAAAATTTCCTCTCTGTTCTTACCAATACGAGTTGGTTGAAAAAACCAAGTTTGGTTGAAAGCTCTGACATATATTGCAACCAAACTGGTCACAATCTGCAGTTACTCATCTCCAGATAGTTAAATTTCATTTTGGCTCCTGAGTTTTCTTATGCCTAAACAAGTTAGGCTCAGGCTGGCTAAGTAAGAAGGCAAAGCTTCAACTGATAGTGCAGAAATCTTCATACATTAAGATCTTGTCTTAGGTTGCAAAGCAAGATGTAACCAGAAGTATGAACTCTTATCACCATCAGTTGAAATCAAGTGGAGAAGTGTTCTTTGTCTCTTGCCTGGTAGGAGTGGGGGCATGGGATATTGTCTGTTAATGGGCCAGCTGTTAAAGCCAGGTGGGGCAGTGTTCTTTATCTCTTCCATAACTCATTCTCCCTCCAGGGAGATATCTTCTGTTAATGGGCCATTGAGTCTCACTGTATGACTGATAAAATTACATTATCCCATTGTGAGATGCTCCACCCAGGGGGAGGGGCCAAGCATTTCTTCCTGGATAAAAATCTGAGGTTGGGAACACTACAGCAGCCTTTTCCACTGGATTCCCAGAGGAAGACCAGACTCATCTACACCACCACTGGACCTTCAGAGGAAAACTACATGCTGTGTCAGGATCATTGCTTCAACAGAACCATATCTATCACTCCAGGAGGACTGCAGCCACTATTTAACTGGACTGCTACCAACACCCTGACCAACAGTGTCAGGTTGTGTTCTCACTCTGTCAGTGGGGATATTTTGTACTACTGCATTTTTATTTTAATTATGCTCATAAATAACTGTTATTCCTATTCCCATATCTTTGCCTAAGAGCCTCTTAATTCCAAAATTATAATGAGTTGGAGGGAGGGGGTTTACATTTTCCATTTCAAGGGAGGCTTCTGCCTTCCTTAGCAAACACCCATCTTTTCAAACCATGACAGACTTCTACACCTAATCATATCCCTACTAACACAAGTTGCACTGTAGTCTCTTGAAGGATGGACTCCTTGTCATTTCTGAAGATTAATCTTCAGAAGACTAGTTGTGACTAATTAAATACAGTACAACCAGAAGTATAAAATAATAGGAAGAGAAGTTATACTGTATGAATCTTTCACTTGAAAACAAACACAAACTTTAGGAGAGATACAATGTTGCACTTCATATATGGGGATATTAGCATATTGTTTAAATCCAGAAGTAGAGATTTTGAAAGTATATGCTCTTTGTCAATATGACAGCTAACACACCAACAAAAAATTAATGACTGGCTTTAGCTAGGTGTGACTCTTCCCATCCACTGGAAGAATTTTAGAGTAAGTCTCTATCTACAGTAGCAAGTACTGCAGTATTGAAACAGCAGCTGTCTACAGCGTGGATCTAACATTCAGACCATAAATGTTTTACAAGGAATTGTTTCAGACTAGCTAATAGTCTTATTCTGTAAGATGAGCAGTCAATAGACTTGCACCATTTTTCACATGCTTCTGATTTGGGTTTGTAGAAAAGTAAGACAGTTCATGCCGTCTGAGATTAAAAGAAAATCAGTGGAAAGATTAGGAAATCTATTTTAAAACCATGCTTATGTTCTGAGCTAAAATGCTAATGTGCAATACAAAACTACTACTTCTGAAAATAAGAGCCTTTAAAGAATATGCAGACGGAGAACAGACCTAAGACCTCTAAAGATTCATGAGGATGGATGCACTGTCAGACCTTTTACTTCTCCTATCATTTGTGGGTTTGCAAAATTCAATGGAATTTTTGTTTAACTACTGTGCAAGATAATGTCATCCTTCAGGAAGAAATAAAGCCTCTAAATAAATATTTCAATCTGTGCATATGTAATAAGAGTGACTAATTCAATTTCTTAAAGTAATAACATTTCTAGTATGTATTCTTAACACTGAAGTATCTTTTAGACAGACTGAACATATTTAGTGTAATAACTGAAACTGGTTTTCCCATTTAGAACATGGATTAGAAACACCTTATTGTAAGAAACTTTTCTGACACTGGTAGTATAAGCTTCTGTAGTTGGCCTGATATGCAGGAAAGATGCCCTGCTAGATCTTTTGTTTGTAAACAGCAAAAAAAAAAAAAAAAAGAGGGGATGAAAGGGGTCTTGGTCACAGTGACCAAGTAGTTGAGTTTCAAATTGTTGGCAGTAGGAGAAAAACTGTCAGCAAACTTTGGCCCTGGATACAGGGAGAACTGAAGAAGACATTGAGGTTCCACGGGAATCTGTTTTGAAGGTATTGGGGCTCATGAATGCTGGTGATTTTTTAAAACCCATCTCTTTAGAGCATAGAAGCAGACAATCTGAAAGTTTTGGAAGTCAAGCATGTGGGGCAGAAGGCTGCCTTAGCTGAGTGGAAATCTTTTGCTAGAACTCAGGCAAAAAAGGAAAGTGTATGGAACAAACACAGGTGACAGGAAAAGGCTAAAGAGATGCTCTTTACTACTGTAGGAAGAAAATTTGGGCAGGCAAAACTCTACTGTTTGAGCTGACTAGCACTGGGAAGAACAATGAAAAGGGTTGGGGGTTTTTTTAATATGTTAACAGAAAAAGGAGGAACAGAGGTAACAGTGATCCATTACTTGATGAGGTTGGTCACCTCAATCAAAGGTAGGACAAAAAAAGCAGAGCCACTTCATGTCTTCTTGACTCTGTCTTTACCACATTCAGTCTCTGGAGCCCTGTGTGGAAGACTGATTGCAGACATGATAAAATCCAAGCTGACTCTGAACTTTCTGCTCCAGCTATATGGACATTAATTTCTGGGTCTTGATGGGATTACTTTCAGTGTAATGAAAGATCTTGAAAATATCTTCACAGGATCTCAACATTAGTCTGCTGGTCTGAGGAGTCTGGAGAGGTTTAAGTGAACTGGAAGGTGGTAAATGTCTCAGATTCCATGAAGAGAATGAAGGAAGACCCTGGGAATTATAGGCCTGTCAGTCTCACTTCAAGGCCTGGTAAAAAATCTGTTGAAGGCTTTTCAGGGAGTTACTGAGAAAACACTTGAGAAACAACACTTTCATTGGTCATAGCCAGCAAGAGTTCACTAGGGGAAAGTCACAGAATTACAGAATCACAGAATAGGTAACACTGGAAGGGACCACAGGGGGCCACCTGGTCCAACATCTCTACTCAACTACAGGGTCATCTAAGAGCATGTGGCCAAGATTTACATCCAGAAATTTATTGAATATCCACAGTGCTGGGAAGTCTTCTCTGGAAAGTCAATTTCAGTGGTCAGTCACCTGCACAGTAAAGTTCTTCCATATATTCAGATGAAACTTCCTGCGCATCAGTTTCTGTCCATTGTCTCTTGTCCTATTACTTGGCATCCATCCTCAACACCCTCCCTTCAGATATTTGTACACATTGATGAGTTCCACTCTCTGTCTTCTCTTCCCAAGGCTAAAAAGGCCCAGCTCCTTTAACCAAGTGGCCTGACCCTGCTTCCATCTCATGTGTGTTTTCTGCTTACACTTGAGAAATGTCCATTCTCAATTCATCCACAGACGTCTCTTGTCCCCTTGGTTCAACTTCTTTCTCATCAGTCTGCACTGCTCTTGAGCCTGGAGGAAGTGACCCTGGAATATCAACCCTTTTCCCAGCAGTACCTGTCCCCAGGGGATGTTTTTTCAAGATAATTCCCTAAACATAGCCCTCAAGTTCTCTCTCCGGAAGTCCATGGTTACAATTTTATTTGCTGCCCTGCTTTCTTCTTGACCAATGCAGAACTCCACAATCTCATGGTCACCACCCAGCCAAGGCTGCCCCCAACCTTCACATCCCCCATAAGGCCTTCCTTGATTGTTAGTGTGAGGTTTAGCAGCTACAACATTCCCTGTAGGGTCCTCTACTGTCCATGACAGGAAGCTGTGATCAATGCTTTTCAGGAACCTGCTGAGCTGTTTGTGTTTCACTGTGCTGGTTCTGCAGCAGATACCAGGGGAGTTACAGTCTCTCACAAGAACCAGTGTCTGTGACATTGAGGTTCCTTTGAGCTGCCTGTAGAAGGCCTCATCCATAAGTCTGCTACTTTTATCCCAAACAAGAGAGAAGGTCTGTGGAAAAGCAAATTAAACCTAACCTTGAGAAATTGCT
The DNA here is from genome assembly GCF_015227805.2 of Hirundo rustica. Lineage (NCBI taxonomy): Eukaryota > Metazoa > Chordata > Aves > Passeriformes > Hirundinidae > Hirundo > Hirundo rustica. Next base: position 37,036,427 of record NC_053488.1, on the reverse strand, counting down.
GGCTTAAATAATGGCATATATCTTCTCATTTTCTAATTCTCCATGCCAGCTGATTCCCTCCAGAAGTATCTGGTTCCTTTATGACTCAAAAATGAATGGTGTCTCATTTGTTTGTTCTTTTCCTCTCTTGATGGTTTCCAAATAGCAAGCTCCTTGATGGTTATTCAAAAATTATGATGTGGAAGTGGCTGAAAATTTTCTTAACTAATTTCCCTCCACACAAGTCTCTTCATCTATCAAGAAGAGAGAAAGTGGCAGAGCATTTCTCTTGCTACAGCACTAAATATCTGCTTTGTATTATGTATTTTTTTACAGGTGTTATTTCATAGAAAAAGTAGATTTGAAGATGCCCTTATTGTCACCATGTTTTTCCTTAATGGGCTTGTTTAAGTACAGCTAAATGGAGAGGGAGTCAGAGCACCTGGCTAATCATAGTGATTTTACTACTTCTGAGTTGCTACATAGCCTTGGGGCAGTGTTTAAACTTCCAAGAACATTAATTTTATTCTCATTTCCTAAGAAGAACCATAGAAAAGATCTTTAAGATCAGATATTACAATGATTGATGGTAAAGAGAGAAGATAGATGTAGAACAATTATGTTTGAACTTCTAAGTGACAGTTAATTGATGTGTTGTTATCCATCAAGACATTATAATTATTTAAAGAACTCCTTATTCACTTTTGTCCTAAGTCCACAACTCAGAAAGTAATAGAAAAATCAATGCTGTTTAACCACAAATACAACAATCTATCAACAAACTAAATAAGTCTTAATTTGTAAGACTTTCTCCTAATGTTCAAGCCAAGAGAGCCTTTTTTGAAAGTTTCTTTTCTTAACTACACTCACAAAATATGTAAGAAGAAAATGTGCCACAGGAAATATTTCTGTTCAAAAGAAAATCTTATATGTGGGAAAAGAAAATCTTATATGTGGGATTTTAAAGAAATATACTTTAAATATTAAGAAATAAATAAGTTTTTCAATTTATTCAAAATCTACTCCTCTTTTTGTGGAGCTCAGGCTTGCAATTTTTTTACATGATCATGTAATTCTGCAATTAACTTTTGTTAAAATCATGCAGAATGAAGAATTAGTATTCTATTTCTGCTAGAGTTTGTCAAAAACATCAAAAACCTCACTCCTTTAATTTTGAATGCAGTGCTTTTATTTCTAGTACATTTGTATGGAGAAGCTTATAATTTTGGAATTATGATTTGTTCCTAGAGAATAGTGATGCCAACTCATAGTTACTTCCAAATCATTAGAAAACAGTGTTCTAAAGGGAGATACGCAAAATTTTAAATATATTAAAGGTTCATGATGATGTAGAAGTTAGTGAGCAATTTTAACCATGAGTTGTTCTATGTATTTTTTTATATATATTTCATAATAAATGGACTTTTTAAATGTCTTTTTGTTATAAAGTAGCTTCAAAAGTTACTAGTGAATGAATAGCTGTGGTGGTTTCAGGCAGATTTTGGGAGAAACCCTCCCACGGGGCCCCCCTCCCCTCCCCCAACCGGGAAAAAAGATTTCCTCAGAGAGAAGTGGAAAAAACCTGTTTATTAAACAGGCAAAGCACTCCCAGCACGATACCCGATGACAAGAGCTTCATGCCGCTTATGGAGGGATAACAAACTTAAAGAAAGTCTCCTCTTGAGGGTCGTCACTGTGCTCCACCGCTCCGTCTCCGCTGACGCTGGGAGAAAAGGAAATGTGCAGGGCTGGTCTTGGTGGGGTGGGTCCCTTGTGGAGGCCCCCGGTGCTTCCCCAGGTCCTTAGTCCGGAGAGGTTGGAACAGTTCCGAGGAGAGGGCAAAAAGACAAAAAGGAAGGAAAAAAGGACAAAAAAAGAAAAAGAAAAAAAAGGCAAAAAGCTTCAGCTATTCTACAGCGTCTAACTACGCTAGCACTAAACTAACTAACTGCCGGGGAAAAAACAACAGAGCTTCTTTCGTCTTGCCGTGTTCCAACTCCCCCGCTTCAAGGTCACTCCATTGAGCAGAGTTTTCCTGGGGAAAAACAAACCGCGCTTGCCCTCCCCCCTGCACCCAACAGACGATTGGGGATACACAGTCACCCCAGGACAATAGCTTTATCCACATTGTGCTTGTAGCACTCATTATGACAGGTAATATTTTAAGAGACTAGAGAAAGTATCTTCCTAGTTATCTGTAGTATGGATACTATGTCAGTATTGTAAATCTATCATTTTTTGTACAGTTTTTTCTACTGTTCGTCTTGTCCTGAGACCTAATGACAATAAACCAATGCCTTTAATATGTACAGTAGTTAAAGTTCACTAACTGACGTATCCAAATGAACCGGTGGACATAACAGCTCCACTGCTTCAAAATCTGGTTAACATCAGAGCCTCTTTACATGGCCAACACTAAGCTACTTCAAGTAAGGATTTTTTCATTATCACTAAAATTATAAAACACAGTTTCTAAACGAAATAAGTGATTCCCCCCAAAAAGTGAGTGTCTGGAAATATGTCCTGCTGAAACCATAATGTGTGCACACAGACATGAGACTTTCCCAACAGTACAACAAAGTTATACCTTCCTCCTCTGTTAACACCTGTCTGTCCAAGCAAGCTTGCAATTTTTTGAGCGTTTCCCTAGCATAACAAATTTAACACATGTCCTTGAAGCTAGTAGAGTATTAGTAAAATATGGGCTTACGCTGCTCTCTTCTGACTTGTGTGCAGTGGCTAAGGTGATATTCTCTCTGAAGGCAGTATACTGTAAATTGGTTGTATCTATTTCTGTCTGCAATTCACATTTATCTGTTGCAACAGTAGTAATAAGCCTAACCAAAATCATCACAGATTATTATTTAATTCAGTTTATTTAATTATTTATCAATAAATAATTTTGATTTTTTTTCTCACATGTCAGAATTGAATAATATTCCTGCATGACATGAGACACGACAGACCTCCAACAGGAGAACTAAAGATGCTTTGAACAGGCACCAATAAGTCAGATTATTCAACTTAAAAAGAACCAAGCCAAAAGCCAATGTTATCACCAGTCTCAGAAAAGTCACTGAACTTTACTAGGAAAGGTGAGAAGCTGGAATTCAGAGCCAGCTGACCATTCCTGGTTTAAAACTCCCTCTTGTCAATGAATTGCATTTTTATTAGCATCAGGCAAAATTAGTCATTTATGTCAGCATTGTGACTGTGCTGTTCTGGTCTGGCTTTAGTGTCTGGAAGGCCAACACCAAGAAGTTATAAGAAAGTCAGAGAAGTAAATTTTAGGGGCAATAAACTAAAAATTAACTAGACCATTAATGAAAACATAAATTGAATTAATGAAATTTAATAAGCCATTTATTGTTGATGTTTGAAAGACACTGTCACAAACTCATTATATTCCTAAGGTGTGTATTTGGCTTATCTTTCTCCTTTACAGAACTCTTACAGAACTTCATATGGAGAGAAAAGGACGTGTGTTCAATGAAATGTATGTTCTCCGTGTGACCTCAACATGGCCTCACAATGACATCAAATGATCTCAAGTTGCACTTGGGGAAGTTTAGATTTGATGTAAGGATATTGGAACTTGTCAAGCACTGGAATAGGCTGCTCAGGAAAGTGATAGCATCATCATCCCTGCAAGTGCTCAAAAGGCATGTGGATGTGAGACTTGGGGATAGGATTTAGTAATTTACACAGCAATGCTGGGTGAACAGTGGAATCTGATGATTTTAGAGCACTCTTCTAACTTAAATGATTCTATGATTCTTAAACTATATTAGTTTTAAAAACAACAAAAGAAAATAAATGCATTTAGCAGATTTTTTTTTTCTGCTTTGAGAGTTACTTCAAACCATGATAAGATAATTTTAGTGTGGGTAACTCATTTTGTGTCCTTCAAAATTTGGACAAGAAAATATTTTAATTTTAGAGCAAATATTGTCTTTCAAAATACAACAATAATCTGAGACCAGATGTTATCCAGTATTAAATAGAAGGGTTTCTGTTCCAGGAAGCACCAGCATTCCTGTGATTAGAAGAAGATCATACAAGATATGGTCTCATCTGAAGAAGTATGGAACCATAATAAGGGACTGCTCTTCTTCTCTTCTGCCCGTGCTTGGCCTTATCAGTCATCCTCCATTTTAGCTCAATTTCTCTATAGAACATGCATACCCTAGTATCAGACTGATAAAAATTGTCACAAGAAACTTTTTAGGTTTATTCTTGACAACTCCTGACTATGAATGAAAGGAAGACTATGGAGGTATTTCTCAATGCACAAGATTCCTAAGAACTGCTGGAAAAAAAGATTTTCATGTAGGATGGGTTTATTATGCTGAAGCCAGAATATGCTCAGATCTCAGCATGGAATTCAAGTCTTCTTTTTCCCTAGTGTCTTCAGCTCAGAAGAGAAAAAATGAACTCTGTAAATTATTTCGCTAACCCAAATATCTAAACAAAAGCTGAAGACCTGTTTCAATATACAATATTTTATTATGATTCTAAAAAAAATCTTTATATCATGGATCTGTGTGTATTTTTGCCACTTTTACAAAAGTTTAACAATAATTAACTGGGTTTTTGTTGCCTTCTAGAAGAAAAGTAAGTTTCATTAAATTGGAGACTCTTACCAATGTTGCCAAAGGCCCTTAGATTCCCTTAGATACAACAAAATACATGTTGTTGTATTCTTTCAAGAGTTACAGGGTACAAACTTGTCTCAAATGAGAAATGACACCTCCAAATCCAAGCTCTATCAAGACATAAACCATCAATGTGGGATGTTCTTCTGTTTGTGTCCTTGCTAATGAACTTTACAGTTCTTTCCCTGCCTTGGCTTCTGCTATTTCCTTCATCTCACTTCTTCTGTATTTTTCCTAGTATCACTATCTCCATACTAAAACTATTTGGATGTTTTTCACCCACATCAGAAGTATGTACCACCAAATATTAGTAAGCACAAAAAAAAGGCTCCATACTGAAGGAAACACAGTAAGGTCTTCTGAGAAAGAAGGAAGGTCTTATGAAAATGTGGCACTAAATCAAATTATCTGCTTTATTACCAAAAATGACCAATACAATTAGAGAAAATAAATTTAAGAGCCACACCTACTATTACAGAGATTACAGAGAAAGCTCGACATAAAAAGACATCAGGTCATGTACCACAGTGACAAGCAATAAAAAAAAGTCTGTAAATGAACCGGAAAGAAGTATAACATGAAACAAAGTAAAGATTGCAAACTCTGCAAACAGAGCATTCTTTAGCATGTCATACCTTTCCTGAGAATGACCTTACCTTAATTAAAGCATGCTTTTGTAATTTCTGTAGATACCCTAAAACTGTTTCTAAAGACATACACTGCAATTCATAGTAAGCTAACTGGTCTGTAATTCCCTCTTATAGTTCAAGGGTCTTTCCTCAGTAATTGAATTATGCTGGTCTTTCTGAAAACTTTGCTAAGGCTCATGTTAAATAAGGAGGTGATTGGTGACGATCAACACAGCTTCACAAGGAGCAAATTGTTCTTGCCAAATTTGGTGGTCTCTTTGGTGGCCTGGGGTTACAGCTTTAGTGGATATGAGAAGAGGAACTGATACCATCCACCCAGATTTGTGCAAAGCCTTTTGCCCCCTGTGACATTCTTCTCTCTATATCAAAGAGGCATGTCTTTGATGGATGGACCTCTCAATGGGTATGAAACTGGCTGGATAGTCACACTGAAAGAATTGCTTTAAATGGCTCAGTATTAAAGTGGAGACTGGTGTCCCTCAGAGGTCAGCATTGGGACTGACTCTGTTGGTGATGTGTACAGTGTGATTAAGTGCATCCTCAGCAAGCTTGCTGATAACACAAAGCTGGATGTTGAGGTCAACATGCAGGAGGGATGAGACACCATCCAGAGGGACCTTGACAAGTTTGAGAGGTGGGACCATGTGAACTTCATACAGATTGAGAAGGTCAAGCAAAATAATATGGATCTGGTTCAAGGCAATCCCAAGCACAAACAGCCTGGATGGACATTGAGTGCAGTCCAGGGGTTGTTTTTTGATGAGAAAGTAATGTGAATGACTGGACAATGTGCACTTGAAGCCTAGAAAGTCAAATGCATCCTACACAGCTTCAGAAGAAGTGCGACATCAGGTAGAGGGAGGTGCCCCTCTAACCTACTCTTATGTAACTCCACCTGAAATGACGTGTTAATCTCTAGAGCCTTCAACAGAAGGACTGTTGAAGTGAGTCCAGAGGAGGGCCAACAAGATGATTAGAGGAACTGAAGCACCTGAGACAGGCTGAGATGAAGCTATTCAGCCTAGAGAAGAGAAGGCTCTGGGGAGACCTTATAGAAACCTCCTGGTACCTAAAGGGGGCCACAAGAAAGTTGGAGAAGGACTATTTACAAGGGTGTGTACTGACTTGACAAGGAGTTTTGACTTTAAATGAAAATAGCATAGGTTTAGATTAGATATTAGGAAGAAATCCTTTACTGTGAAGGTGGTGAGGCACTGAAACAGGTATCCCAGAGCAGCTGTGGATCTATGGAAATGTTCAAGGTCAGGTTAGATGGGGCTTTGTGGAATTTGGTCCAGTGGATGGCATCCCTGCCCACTGCAGGGGGCTTGGCATCCCTGACCATTGCATGAGGGTTGGAAATAGAGGATCTTTGTCCTTTGCCATCTTTCTATGATTCTATGATATAATTTGAAGAATTTTCTATTTGAAATATCTTGGGGTGCTTGCCAGGCAGCAGTCTTCAAGACAGACGAGAGAAGATCCTAGCCTAGCATCTTGGGAATGTCTGCTCTGTGACTGAGACCAGTAATGAGTAAATGAGTATTTAAAACCTGTATATAACCTCTCTGAAGCCTGTATTTAGCATCTCTAAATAGTAAAAAAAAAAAAAAAAAAAAAAAAAAAAAAAAAAAAAAAAAAAAAAAAAAAAAAAAAAAATTTCTTGACATTTTTAAAGGTCTGGCTCTGGATAAAGCCATCACCAAAGGTTTTTCCTGAGCAAAAGGAAAATAAATTTTAAATTATGTTTCTTTTCTAGACCTAGAATTTCTAAGAAATTACTCTGAACATAGCACAAAAAGTTAAGATCATAAATATATCTTATTTTATTAAATATGACTTAGAATATTCTTTTCAGGAACAGTGGTAGCTAGATCTGCAACACTTTCAGTTTTGATTTTAGTTTGTCCTTTGCAAGCAATTTGAGTAATACCAAAGGAATCCAAATATTTTATGGATTTTTATCCTTCACAGACTTATGGATATTAACTCAAGTTTATGATTTCACTCTAATGATGTTATTTGCTCCCTGGAGATTAATTTATAACCATGTACTCTGATTTCACTGATTTCTATTGAATTACTTTGTAGCAGTGAAACTAGAGCCAAAGCTAGATATTGTCATATCTATTGAGCATATCTAGCAAATTATTATTTATTGTACCTTGAATATCTAGAATGTTGGACTCAGAATACTAAAACAGAATGTCTATCCCATTCTTATGAAGCTTTAAAGAAAATTATGGCTATTAAAACAATGTCTGTTCTTTTTCTAGCTATGTTATTTTATGCTACTGGATTTTCTAGGTGATTAAATTTTTGTTTGATGTTAAAAGTACAATGTAAGGGTATTTGTCTCTCTAGACTTTTAGTAGAATTCCATAGCATGTTTATTTAGAAGGCTTCTGGTAGGTCCTGCAATACCAAGTACATTATGGTTTTTTACCCACAGACCTCTTTCACCTTTTCCTTCTCCCTTGGATTCTGAATTAATAATCCGTGCATTCATATTTTCCACTTGTCAAACTCAGGCAACAGTGAAAATAAGCAGCACAAATTGGCAGATAATGCACCTTATTTCCATGTAGAAGCAGGTGCATTTTCTTCAGCATAAGTGGCAAGATGACGCTGATCCACTTTGACAGGCAGGTAGATCTAAAATTACTCAGCACACTTTGCCACTGGTTCAGGGAAAGTCACCCATGAGCTTGTTCTGCAATTCTTTAGTCCCCAGAGTGTTAATTAAAATTTACTGGATAATATTTTCAAGGCTCAAAGGTTAGAGCAATTACCAATTACTAAATGTTAGTGGCGGAGATGACACCTGATGATTGCATACTTTATTCAAGATATTCAAGAGAGTTTCTTCTCACCTTTTTTTTTTTTTTTTTAAATCTTCTCTTTAGTTACTGAAATAGTTGGATAAGCTAAGTGTCTCAATCAGCCTTTAGACTAAAAATTACTCAGATAGGAGTTTAATTATCTATTTATCCTTGAGTTTCTTTTTAGATGCCAATAAAATTCTTGCAAAAGAGGAACAGAGTTGTTACAAAAACCTTCAGAAATGCAGAGGCCAGCTCAGGATAGTGAAAGGAGGAGAGTACTTTCTAAATATACTTGCTGCTCAGTTCAGATTTGCTCAACAAAATTTTAGACTGGAGACTTGCTAATCACACATGCAATAAACAACAGCCTCCTCCAAATTACTGAAGTCCAACTATCAATAAAATGTATTATCTCGATGTCTACCAGTGACTTTTTTCTCTCTCCCCTTAAAGTTTCAGCAACATATTGAAACACAATCACTCTAAAAGAAATATTTTTACCTTTTTTGTTACTAACAGAAAAAAGTTTGCTTATAGTTTGATTCATTTTTATTTAGATACTTAATGCTTTAGCTACTTTTCCTCCAAATCCTCTGAAATTTCTGTTCAGTTTCTTGCATTGTGCACCATTCCTGCTCACTAAGGACTTGCTCTTCTCGGTCTCTCTAATGCAATGAGATCATGTCCTTTTTTATTCCCAAGAGCAGCCAACTCCATGAATGAAGGTGTACTGAACTGGCTAAGTATTTGTAAGCTCTGTAGAGTTTTCAACTACAGTCATATTGCCACTGCCCCTCATGACTCTGTAATAATCACAGAAGAGGTACAAAGTTAGTAGGCTTTGTCTCTGAACAGGCAGTTCCGTAACCTACCCAAAGGCCAGAAAATTCACTGCAATATTTATCAGAGATAGGAAACACAAAAAAAGTCAGCACCTGAAACAGAGTGGAAAAAGCACAACAAAACCTCCAAACTTGTGAACTCCTGCCAGGTGTTACATCCCAGGATATAGTTTTCTTCATTTAACTGAAAAAGGTTTCTTCTGGGCAAGAAAAAAAAAAATAAATTTAAAAACAGAGAAAATGCCAGGGAGGACAAGGCTGAAGGACTTAACACAAGTCACACACTATTTAAAGTTCAACTTGAAAGTCATATCACAGAACAAAGTATGGCTTAATGTTGTGAAAAGCAATGGGTTAGCTCTAGGTTCATTAGGTAAGTTCAGCTGACTGAACCAACACCTGCGTGTCCCTAGACTTTCCAAACGGCTAAAGAATAACATTTCAGATGTTTCTATGGGAAGAACCCTGTTCTGTGTAGCAAAATAATCTGACAGCAGTAGTCAGAAGACAAGATAAATGGAAAAAGGAAGTCAAATATAAAAGAGAACAAGAAGAAAAAAAAGAAATAAAGAAAAAAAAAAAGTCAAAGCATGAAAATAAAGGGGTGGGGAGACAAAAATTTGACATCATAGGGGTAAAAGATGTTCATAGAAAAAATGTGAGAAAAAAGATAATAGACATAAATGTCTTACCTAATTTCAAAACTTAAAAACAATAAAAAACACCCTTAACTCCTAATGTTCTATTGTATTCCATGATGGATGTTTTGTATCTATATGCATTATGTAAACTACTGAATATTGTATTTGACAAATACTCTAGGTACACAGATAGTTTTTCACTCCATGAAAATAACATGCTCTTCTCATAACACACTTATGTGCCTACCTCTGAGAGCATTGGAATAAACTTCAACATCAGAGTCTTATTAAACACAAGAGGAAGTGCAGCTACTCACGATTATTTCAACCAACTGATCTTCTGAAACATAGGCAGAGATCCATTGAAATCCGTATTTATTCCTGGGAACATACTAGTGTCTTTGGTCCAGAAAAGTTTTTTTGATGCTAGAATTCTGATCAAGAAGAGAGACAAGACATAGGTCTGAAATCAAATAGCAACTAGATATTCTTAAAAATAATAGGTAATTAATGTTAAAGTAAAAAAAAATACTGTTTTACATTTGACTTTCCTTAATTCTTAACAAGTGGTAAGATGTCTTTCAGTATTAGAGAAATTATGCAAAGTAGAGACTTGGAAAAAGAAGCTCAGAGAAAGAAAAGGCAGTAAGTTTAGGTGTGGGGACCAAGGGGTTTATGTCCATCAGACTCAGCAGGCCAGGCTTTCAAGGTCACTCTCTCTTACCTCTCTTCAAGTCTGTAGTGAGGATTCTAACCTAGGGAAAAAAAAAATCACTTACCTATGTTCTTAAATAATGAAGCAAAAAACTCTTTTGTCATTCAATTTTCCTTGAGAAAGAAAACTAAGGTATCACAACAGGTTGGAGCAATGGACAAACAGGAACCTGTTGAAGTTCAACAAAGGGACATGCACAGCTTTGCACTTGGGAAGGCACAGCCCCCTGCACCAGTGATGAAAATGAAGAGATGGGAAGAAGCCTTGCAGAAAAAGATCCAGGAGATCTGAAGAGAGAGATGAAAACACAACACTATTCTCTTGTGGTAAAGAGGGCCAAAAGTGTGCTGGGCTACATAAGCAAAAGTGTTACCTGCAGGCTGAGGTATGTTATCCTTCACTGCTCCTCAGCATTGGTGAGGCCTCCACTGGTGTACTGCACCCACTTCTGGACTCTCCAATACATGAGACTGGTGAATATACTTGGAGAGCATCTAGACAGGAACTAAGATGATGAGGAGGCTAGAGTAACAAATGTAGGAGGAACTGCAAAGACAGCTCAGGTTGTTGAGCCTGGAAGAGACTCAGGGGGAAAATCATCAAGGTTCCTGGATACCTGAAGGGAGGGTGTAAAGATGACAGACCCAGTATCTGGTAAGTGGTGCCCAGTAACAGAGTGAAAACAATAGGCACGAGCTGAAATGTGACAGGTTCCTTCTCAACACAAGGAGATATCCTTTCACTTGGAGGATGACTGAGCCTAGCAACATGTTGCCCCAAAAGAAATAGTGGACTCTGTGCTTGGAGACCTTCAAAGCCATCTGGACAAGGTCTTGAACAATCTGGTCTACGTGAACATACTTGAGCAGGGACATGGTTACCTCCAGATGTCTCTTCTAACGGCAACATTTCTATCATCTCCAGTGACAAGGGACAGGAGGTCCTTCTTCCCTGAACAGAGCCTTTGGAGAAGCTAAGCCATTGTGCTCGCTCTACCGGCTCATAGGAGCTCAGCAAGAGCTCCCTTGCCACACCACTGGGCTGCCTGTTTCTGGGAATTTGTGTTTGAGGAAACAACACCTCACCACAGGACCCTGAGGTTCCAACCCACTCACAAGGCCACATGAAGTCAGAACCTGTACCCAATGTAGGGAATGCTTTCCAATGCTGTATGGCAGCGAGGTGCCCAGGACTGTGAACTGCATACATTGGAAGTGGAGAGCAATCATTAGGAATACGTAGGCTGCTCTTGCCTGCCACCAATGTGTTTGTGTGTGTATGTGTGTATATGTGTGTATATATATATTTGCATGTATGTACACATAAGTATGTGTATTTGTGTATGTATATATGTGTGTGTATGTATATGTAAATATATGCACACTAGTGCAAGAGCACCGTGCCCAACTTGTCCTTGCTGATTCTCAAACACTGTCTGGACATAGTTCTGGGCAACATTCACTGTAGTGTTGGACGTGATAACCTTCAGACATCCCTTCTATCCTGTGATTATGTGGTCTGAAATGGAATCACAGTTTTTGTTTCTTGCCTAAAATATCAACCAAGCTTTTGTACAGAGATATAAGAGATGTTTTCCCTTTCCATTTTCCTCTTACATCATAAATAGTTATCTAATATTTGCCACAAACCTTTTAACTTCATCTTATCCTGAATATGAGAGATTTCTAAAATGCCAGAATTAATTAGTTAGTATGGAACAATGAGATAGGATTCTTAAAAATATGCCAACACTACCTAGTTGCTCTGTTTAGTTCTGATTCTTTTTAGGTGTGCCTTGTTGCTTTTTAAAACATGGCTTGAAATAGGAATTCTGGAGAATTTGTCAAGAAACATTAGTCTTGTTTTTAACAGTGATGGTACTTGGCAGTACTGTAACTAGGTTCCAAAAATATTGACAAGGTGGTTGAACTGGTGTCTGGATAGCTCTTCAAACTGAATTTGGACCATTCTGCAAAGTGGGTTGAGTGGGCATTTTACCCAAAAGCGTATTTGTTTCTTGCTGTGTGAATGGTTTCTGACTGTGTGTATTTGCCAAAATAAATTCCTCTGGGAAGAGGAAAATGATCCTTCTTATGCAGAAGAACAGTTAACATTTGGTTGGCAATACGAAAAGTTTACTAATGCCATGAAAGAGTGTTGAGTGAAATACAGGAAATCTTACAATATATCCACTTCTTTGGTAATACAAAGATCTTGTCAGAGGTTTTTGGTCTAGCTTAGAAGGCTTTTTAGGTGTGTGTTCTTCTTTACTGAATTACTTAGGAGGGCCTTTTCTTAGAGATTTTTTTAATTTTGGGGGCCTTGCTCTGTGACACTTCACCACCTTCCAAGGAAGCATTGTATTCATCTTTCATGGATCTACACCATCTTAAATCAGACTCAATATCAAACACATTTTGAAAGGAGCAACTTAGTGGATAATCAGCTCTGTGACTGCAACACAGAGGGTTTATGCACACATTCCTTTCTGTCCTGCTTTAGGGCAAACTTGTGAGAGAACCCCTGAATCGGGTCCCTCTGGGAAGCAAATCAAAACCGCCCCTCCCCGCAAAGGGGTCTGGGAAAATAACTTCCTTGGAGAAAAGTGGAAAAAACTATTTATTTAGCAAACAAAGTACCCACAAGCATAAAGAATGAATAGTATGAAACAATGAAACCTCTAGTTGCTCTGAAGTGGGATGGTAAATTGAGAAAGTCCTTGCTGCGGGTAGCTCAGCTTGCTCAGTCTCTTATCAGTTCCTCTGGCACTGGAAAATGCCATCCTGGGCCCCAGAGGGCGCAGGCATTAGGTCTGGGTGTCTCTCTGAGCTTTTCAGTCCAGAACAGGTTTTAAATAGTCTGGAGAGCTTCTCTGCCTCAGCTAGCTCAAACCAGCTAAGAGCAAAGCAGGCCTCTGTGACACCACTTGTCTGTGCCTCAGACGAGCACAGTCCAGGAGCAGGAATGCAGAGGAGAGAATGCTGGTCTCAAAACAAACTCCATGCATCTTCTTCCTCCCCCTCTGCTCTCAGAACTAGTCTCACAGCAGTGATTCTCTCTCTCCAGGATCCTGCTTCATGGGTCTCAGCTTCATGGGTCTCAGCTTCATGGGTCTCAGGGTTGCCCCTCTGTGATGATCCTCCCCTTACCACCTAAGCCCCTCTTTTATCTCACTCATCCTTATTGGCTATAGCTGTTACTCATCAGGGGCAAGGCTGTACTGGTTAATTAACACAGCTGTTACATACCAGGGGTTACTTAGTCTTAAAGGTACAGAACTTAACATACAGCATAAACAGAACAGACAAACAGGGATACAAGCATCAAAAAAAGTCATCCCAGGACACTTCCTTTTCCCTTTTTTTAAATATGCTTTTACCAAGACACTATTATAATTTTAAAGTCCTCCATTCTTAATCTTTTCCGTAATAAATTTGGGGCTTGAGATTGGTTAAAAATATGCTCATATATTTCATATGTTTTAAAATAACAACAACACATTACTCATTTCTGAAAATTCGAAGGAAAAAAAATGGTGCAAAGAAGTCCTGTTAGTATTAGAAATAACTTGTTTTTCATCAACCTGTATGTGCTATGAACAGAGTATAGCTTCACTTGCCAAGTAACTTCTGAAGTGATGTTACTCAAGACCCCACATGTTTTATGCTACAGCCCATGTGAGATTAAGGTCATCATTTACGAGTTAGGAAATTTGGCTTTGAAACATTCAAATAAACTGGAAAACATTACAGATTTGTAGGTTTGGGGTGCAGCTAATCCAAGGAGCAAGAAAAAGATCTCCATATGTCTTTTCCTCCCTTACTGTTCTTCTGGAATGTTGATGATAGTGCCAGTACTTAGTAATGCCTGTTGTTTTGAGAAAAGGCAATAGCTAGTAATGCCTTCCACAACCACTCAAATCTTTTCTGCCTTCTCTGCATTAAGCTACACTGCAATGAAAACTTACTTATATCCAGATAAATTTATTTGCTCTTATAATTATTCCACATTTAAAAGGCTTCTTCAGACAAAACATTCCTTCTTCATTTTTTGTTTGGGTTTTATGAAACAATTTTTTTTCAGTCAATATTATCCATGAAAAGGATTTAACTACTAACCTCTATCAGCAATTCTAAAAGCAACAATAAATTAATGCATCTGTTGCCTCCTGGCATGGGAAAAATGTGATACCAGCTAAAAAATCACAGACTAATTCCCAGGATATTAAGTCACACCGGCAGTCAGCACTGAAGCACTGAAGATTCTTACTGGATAAAAATATTTCTTCAGCTCTTCAGCTGCAAAAAACCAGCTTTTAGCAGTGCTTAAATATCCAGACACATCTACTTTTTAGTCTCACTTAAATATGCTTCCCTTCATGTTGAAGGATAAACAATTTCCAAAAAAAGTAGTATTATTAAAAGTACACATTCTTCTTCACAATGTGGGCACAAATCAGGTCAGACAATTCCAACATTCCTCGCTTCTCAGAATTACATATTTTAGGAGGCATGTTCCCATTTCTCACATTCTGATTCTAGATATGAAAGAGCAAAACTACACCAAAGAGACTGCAATTTATATTCATGATATAGGAGTATATATACTTTTCACTTACGAGTGGTGTAGTCATATGCAGTGGCTAATGAGAGGACCCCTACTAAGAGCAGATAAATTTCAAGCCTTCTGAATAATTATGAGACCTTTTATTTTATTTATAATCCTCCCTCATTTGAAACTGTCCCTTGATTTTTTAAGCTGTCTTAGTTTTGTAAGCACTAATAATGGTGTCAACCAATGCAAAGGCTTATGAACTGTCTGTATATGGGCTTCTCTTCCTGGTACTGGATGCCAGAGAAACACAGTGAAAAGTTAAAAACAGAATTGTAGGGGAAAAGAGAGGACAGAGATGGATGAGAGATGACTTAGAAGGAATGAGGGAGGGAACATCTGTACTGCATTTTACTGATGATAATCTTTGCACAGTTTGTGACAGAGAGGTAGTGGGAACAGTGAGGTAATCATTTTACTTGCCTGTCAACTGCAGAGAGTATTTCAAATTGCAGGTTGAAATTCTGGCTCCACTGAAGTGAGAGACAAAGCTCCTGTTGATTTAAGTGAAGGCCAGGATTTCTATGGATTCCCAGAGAGGGGCAGACAGGCAGAGTGGCAGCTGTGCCATCTACATGACTGCGTGAGTCTTCATCAGGGTCTTAAAAGCTTTTCTTCATCTCAGTTTCCAGAAATCTATGAGACATTGTATAACACAGATCCTTTCTCAAACAAGCTAAATTTTAAAAGCACAATCTTAGAGAATCTGACCCAAGTTTGTAAAATCTGTGCGCAACAAAAATCATCCTTACAAGCTAATGCACAGGTCTGTACATATTTCAATTAATATTTCTGAATTTTTTCTTTTTCCATTTTCTTTAGCTTTAATCTACACAAAAATTGCCTCACAGCACATAACAGATGGAAAAATATCTTTAGTAATAGTTGTAAAACTAGAGATAATCCTCCTATCATGACTGCAAGAAATTTACGTCCCGGAGACAAAAAGAATATGGCAAAATATCTGAGAGTGTACAGGTATGAATTTCACTGAACAAGCTTTTCTCCTGATTAACAAGTAATGTATGGACATACATACAGGGTGAGGAGGATAGACCTGATAGGCTGCAGTCCAACACAATTAGAGAAGCAAACTTTTTGCAGGTAATTTTAGTAAATGGGGCATCAAGTGAAAAATTACATTCAAAAGTGGAAGGTGCCTAACCATGGTATTGGATGTGCAGTAAGAAAGGGAATCTGGAAGAACAAGAGGGACAACCTATGAAACTGGAAAAATGAAAACCCCAAGTTAGTATTCTTATAAGCCCCTATTGTATTGCAGGGGGGTATTTATTCACAACTTAAATACAAAACTGGAGATAACACAAAGGAGTAATCATTCAGTATGCTAATTGAGTCACCCAATGACAATCTCTGATAAAAAGCTGCTGGTATGGTTGCCTTATCACCTTCAAAATGTGAAGAGCTCCCTATTAAGTTACATTGACAGCCTATTCTCCACACACCTCTTGCAGACACTACTGTGAAGTAGTGGGGACAGATGACATGGTAAGAATATAATTTCAAGTAGATTTTTTGTGTGTGTGTGTGTGTATATACTATTATATGTTTACACCTATACACATAATTATCTCTACACATATTTGTATATGTGTATATAAAAGATTCTATAACTACTTAAGTCAGAAGTGACTTCAGTGTGTCCACAATATATTAACATACTAAAACACACCTCTGTACACATACACCATACACACACATGACCTGGTATTTTGAGCATATGGCAGCTATGTTAAAAGTTTCTTTGGTTAAAGTCCAACAAAAAATGTGGAAGAAGCTGATAATGCCCAGTTTTGCTCAATAGAGAAAACAGAAATCAGATAAAATCTGGGGCTAAATATTACTTAGCCTAACTGAATTAATTATTCATAAATGAATCAACAAAAAAGAAAAAACAGATCAAGATACTTATGGACTCCTATTTATGTTTTGAAGAGATAGTAGCAATATAAGGGTGAGAGACAGGAAGTTTAACTGAATCAAAAACCTGTAAACAGGCGCTCTTGGATTCTGCACAATACAAAAAATGCCATGATATAATATATATGCCACTTTCACATTTCATAATCTGTAGAAAAAGGAAAAAGCATTCTGAAGAAATTAAATCTGAATAACAATAAATTATTTTCATGTTTTCAGCCCAGTATTATTACCGGACTTATCTTCTTGCTTTCTAGGCTTACCTTCCGTGGAATTGGGGCGTGATTTGTAGCTTCTTAAATTCACACACTCCTTATCTATACTTATGGACAGCATTCTTTGTCTTGGATGTGCTGCATGTATGACCATTCTTTTTTGGGGGGGGATGAGAAATATTTGTTTAAGGGAAGAAAGTCTTTTAAAAGGAATGAGTATTCATACTCAAACTATTCTCTTACATAGTCATCTATGGGCAAGGTTAAAATATTCCTCCTTTGTGCCAAATATTTATTCGTTCTCATCAGCGCAGTGCCATACTGTTATTAACTGCTCTAACTGTTATTGTGATTTAACCCCAGTTGGCAGAAAAGACCCAGGCAGCCACTCTCTCACTCCCCACCCAGCAGGATGGTGGAGAAATCACTGTGTTGAAAAAAAATACACTTTAATAGGTAAAGCAAAGGCTGTGCACACAAGCAAAACAAAACATGACATTTAGTCAGTGCTTCGAATAGGCAGACAGGCAATCAGTCATCCTCTGGAAAGCAGGGCTCCATCATGCATAGCTGTTACCTTGTCCTGAACGTGAGTTCATTACCTGGTGCGCAGCAACAATTCACACATGGAGCAGAGCAATTTCTATTTTTTGTTCTAGCTGGCACAAAATAGAGAGGTAGATGGGAACCAATGAAAAGATGGTTCACTGATCATCAGAACTTTATGGTATTTCTATATTTTTACAAACAAATATATCAGCATTAACTGAGTACAAATTACAGAACTTTTTTATTAATTAGCATTCAAATCTCTATTTGGTAGGTTTTTTTCTTTCTTCTTATGCTAATTAGTCCACATGTGCAATCCTTTACTCCATTTGAGGTTGGGGTCTATTTTGAGTAGGTGGTCAATCAGTCAATGGTCGCAATCACCTACTGTCAGAATTACCTTAATCCCAGATACTGCTCCGTTCTGCTGACTTCACTCCTGGTGGCTTTTGCCCAGACAACCCATTCATCTTTGTATTGTCTTGTCCTTTCCTTAAAGCAAAAGATTAACCAAGCATGCAATGTTCACCATGCAGTTTTTTTAATCATAACTGTCTGGTTATAGCTACGGATTAAGAACCAAAAAATTTGCAAAGTTAGATTCAAATCTTGAGACTCTCAGATATTGAGGAGCCAGAAAAGTTGTGGATCAATGTGTGGATCAGTGTAGTACTTGACAGCTACCCCAAAAAATCCAAATGCCCATCAGTCGCAGGAAACAAAAAGAGGTCTAGTTAAATTCCAGCAAGTGGTGCTGAGAAAAAAATCTAGAGTGGCGCTTTGTGTGAAAAGCTAAAAACTCTTGCAGAAATGATAGTGCATTTACAACCCTTAGAACTAGACTGAACAAAGTCCAGATTATTAGTTTTTTAACATACTGATTTTAGCAAAACTCCTTAGTTTTAATTAGAACTACATCTGCTTAGACTTCAGGGAGTAGCAGAATGGGATGGGGAGTGTCTTAGGGTGACTTTGTGATGCTTGTATCCCCAGTCGTCTGTTCTGTTTGTGCTGTATATTGAGTTCTGTGCCTTTAGGACTTGTTCTAAAAGCAAGGAGAAGTGCAGAATTTGTTTTGAGAAAGCTGCCTGACTCCTCCAACTTTCTTCTCCAGGTGGGGTGTTCAGCGGATGTTTGGAGAGACTGCAGGACAGAGATCATTTTGCTTTTAGTTAGTTTCAGCTAGCGGGGCAGAGAAGTTCCCTGAACTGATTTCTGTGTTTTTTTCCTTTTTTCTTAGAACTCTTTAAACCTGCTCTAGACTGAAAAACCCAGAGGAGCACTGGGGGCTTGCACCTACGGCCCACTGGGGCCTGGACCTCGGCATTTTCCAGCAGCACCGGAGGGACTGGGACTGAGGAGAGACTGAGAGGGAGCCGAGCTACACCCACGGCAAGAACTTCCTCAATCTGCCATCTCACTACAGAACGAAAGGTTTTATTGTTTCATATTATTCATCCTTTATACCTGTATGCACTTTGTTTGTTAAGTAAAATAGTTTTTTCCACTTTTCTCCAAAGAAGCTTTTTACCAGACCAGTTAGAAGGAGAGGCCATTTAAGTTTGCTTCCTAGAAAGATCCCATTCAGGGGTTTTCTCCCAAATTTATCCCTAAACCAGGACAATACATTTTTATTGGCACCCAGTGCAGGGCCCGAGAGAGTGGGAAAAACTTGTATTGATTATTAATTGCATTTTGGTTGTCCTTTGTGTGGGGATAAAACTGTCAGTAGCCATTGTTGTATTTCCCCACGAGACTAGACAACCGCCGATGGCAAAAGGAAAAGAGCCTGCTCTCTATCACCGGGTGGGATATTACAGCTTTTATTCTTGAGTCCTGTCTTGCTTGGCTGGAGCCCTTCCCGACAGCTCCCCAGTGCCAGAGAGAGCTCACAACTCCCCTGTCAGGGCTTTTTCCCCAGGGGGCAGGGCCCAGAGGCAGGGACAAGACACTGCCCAATAAGGGAGAAGTGGGAGTGGAAGAGAGTTAGGTTACATCTCAGTGTGGGGTATGGGCACTGCTGGAGAAGGACAGATCACATGCTACATAGAAAAAAACATTACAAATCCAATGAAATATAAACCCAATTAATGCATTACAACTTTTCCCCTTTTCTTATTAAATTAAGAAGGAGGAAAGCTCGGTTCGTGAGAGATGCTCAGAGTTCAGACCTTGAGTACCTTTAAAGTTGCAAAAGAAAAATGACTTTTAGTGCAAACAAATTGTCTAGAAAAACACTCTTAAGAAAAAATAATAATTAGAAGGAGAAGGTTCGGCGCTTTCTCCTCCTCCAGGAAGCACTGGCCGCTTGTGGGCCCTCTGCAGGGGTTTTTGCAGTTTTAGGGGTGAAAGGTTTCACCCACTCAGGTGGCACCCACTTGGGACCTGGTGGAGTGGACACACAGGCGTACCCACGACCCCAGGTGACCTGATCATGAGGACTTTTTGTTTCTCTGGTCGCTGGATCCTTCCTATCATATCCGGTGACTTTTGCTGAAAGGCCGAACTGGTTAAAGCAGGATTATTTAGTTTAACATTTACATTTTCTAGTTTTTCGGAAAAATTCCCTTTGGACCTTTGAGACCTCTGCCCCCATTGTCCCGAAAGTCCAGAAACTGCTTCTTTAAAGGGCATTGAGATGCCCAATGTCCAGCCTGATCGCACAGGAGACACGTTGTTCTCTTGGGCGGTGGCCATGGCACAAGCACAGGAGGCACAGTGTCTGCAGCAGCAGCTTTTTGCAGCAGCTTGACTCTGGAACTGTGGTTTTGATGAGCTTTTATGAGGGGAATCTTCCCGGCACACACCTGGAGCACGTCATGTAAAGCTGGAGCTGGTTCTCTGGACAGGCTGAGGATAGCTGCTTTGCACCGTTCGTTTGCATTGGCCAGAGCCATTTCCTCCAGGACCTGCTCCTGGGCTCCTTCATTCTTAACCTGTAACTCGATAGCTCGGGTTAATCGCCCCACAAACATTACTAAAGGTTCTGATGGAAGCTGCTTTATTTTACTCTAAGGTTGGAAAGACTCATCAGGCTGGATTACTAATTGAATTGGCAGATTCTTATTATCAACAGCCATTTCAGGTTTTTGCCAAAGCTCCGGAAATAAATCTTTTTGGAGGTCAAAGGGAACTGCAGTATTCCTTGCTAAATTTTGATTTTAAATGGTTGCAAAAGTATTCTCTTTCATATCCATATTTGGCCTGAGCTTTGCATAAACCCTGAATCGCTTGTTGGGGGAAGGGGTCCAAATTACTGTGGACAGCACCCCCTCTTTTTGACTGTTGATATGTGACAGGGGTGGCAGAAAAGCTGGGATCGCTTCCTGCTTCCGGGTTTCTGGCTCCCCCCCTCCCCTCTGGGGCGTGTGAACCGGGACTGTGGGCAGGGAAACCGTGGGAACCAGGGGCAGGGAGGGGCTGGAGGCTTGAGTCACACGGAGAGGAGTCGCAGGGTGGAGGTTTGAGGGTAGGGGGCAGAGTCAGAGGAGAGGGCAGTGCCAAGGGCAGCACCGAAGGGAAGGAGGGTTCGGGGAGAGGAAGAGATTGTGGGAAGGAGGGACAGACAAAGGGAGAGACTCCTCCTGCCATGGGAGCACATGGCTTTGGCCATTTTGGACAAAGGAAACCCCTCCATCTTGTGACCCCCCCCACCTGGGGACCACTAAGATGGGAGGTTTGAGCACTCGGACTGCCTGCAAAGGTACAAGCTGGGGAAAATTCACAAAGAACTGGCTTTTTTCCCTTTCCATTTTGCTTTTGCAATGAAAACTTAATTTTTAAGCTATAAAAAGCAAAATTTGCATCTTCTTTATTATTAGAGGAGCCAGATTCAACTACTTTTTTTTGTTATAGCCTCCCAAAATTCTGGGAAGCTCATTTGCTCTAATGATACATGTGGAAACTGAGAAAACAACCAGAGTTAATTTTTTCAGCTGTTTCTTTGAACAATGGGTCTCCTCATCATCTAAGGCATTTAAAATATGATAATAGACTCTTTTTTGAGACACAGACAGCCTAGCACCCATTTTTGGCTCAGATTTTAAGTTTCTGTGTCCTCTTTAACTGTGACTGAGAAACTGAAGGGAAAAAAAACCTTGCTGGAGAGAAAAAAAGCCAAAAGGGGAAACAATTTCCTTTTCCACCCACCCCCAGGCTGCCGAAAGAAGCGTGCTATTAAAGCACTTTGAAGGTTTACTCTGAAAGCAAAAACCTTCCCCGAAAGAGAAAAAACCCTTTTCCCTGAGGAACACCACCTCTGAAAAAGATTTGCCCTTAGAAAACTGGAAGTGGTACTCACTACAAATCCAGCGTTCCTTTCCTTTCTTTCCCAATCACTCCTTTTGCCTGAGACTGAACCTTTTTGGTGCAAAAAGAGCTTCTAGTCCCAGATCCCAGGGTCATCTTTCCACGAACATGTGGTCACCTTCCCTGAGAGCAGCTTGCCATTCGAGGGGCTTCTTCCCAGCACTCCGATGGGTTCCTTAAGTCCAAAGGGGAAAACTGCAGCCCTGGCCTGCAGAATCCTGTGTTTCAGAGACTCCATAGCAAACGCCAAGCCTGATGGATCTGTGTCTCTGCGTATATGGGCTACGTTTCGTGACTCACGTACCTGTGTGAGATTCCTCAGCCACATGCTCCCCAAGTGGTTCTTCCAGCTTTCTGGGAACCTTTTGTGGCTTTGAGCTGCACGTAAGGCACCGGTTGTTGTATTTCCCCACGAGACTAGACAATTGCCGACGGCAAAAGGAAGAGAGTCTGCTCTCTTTTACCGGGTGGGATATTACAGCTTTTATTCTTGAGTCCTGTCTTGCTTGGCTGGAGCCCTTCCCGACGGCTTGCCAGTGCCCGAGAGAGTCACAACTCCCCTGTCAGGGCTTTTTCCCCAGGGGGCAGGGCCCAGAGGCAGGGACAAGACACTGCCCAATAAGGGAGAAGTGGGAGTGGAAGAGAGTTAGGTTGCATCTCAGTGTGCGGGATGGGTACTGCTGGGCAAGGACATACCATGTGATACATAGAAAAAACATTACAAATCCAATGAAATATAAACCCAATTAATGCAATACAACAAGCCATGTTGCTTCTTGAATTCCTAATGTCTCTTAGAATGGAGTTCTGTTTTTCTGTTCCCTAGGCTTTTTGAAGTCTTGATACTTTTCTGGTCCCTAGGTTTGTTTTCTTATCCAGAAATAGCTCCAGTGCTGTCCTTAACATATAACTTTTACACTAAGGTTGCACAAATTATAATAGCTATTTTGTTTGTCTCAGTGATTATGATTTACAGGAAGCTTATAAAGGTACTGGAGTTTGTGTCAGGTATGTTCAGTTTATAGTTTCTTTGTCCTACCCTGCGTCCTAGTTCCAGCAGCATGTTTTGGGGATTTATCAATAATTGCACCCAGTTTGTTAGAGGAGGAGTAGGGGATGAGGCTTTTCAACCTCTCCTTTCTTTCTTCTCTTTTGAGTCGGTTACATCACTTTTGGAGAAAGCAGGCAGGGGGGTGTCCTGGCAGGCGAAGTGACCAGTGCTGGAGAAGCCGTTGCGGCTGGACCCAGGCTGACCCAAAATCCAGCAGGGCAGGCGAAAAAACTCCGAATTCCTGGGTGCTCCAACAGATGATAGAATGCTCAGGACCGAACTCCTCTGTTAACCGTGGAATCCATGCAGCCACCTGTCGCTTGACCGTCCTCCTCCCAGAAAACCGAGAGCTGAAAAAATAAAAAACAACCCCCCCACCCTCAGCTCTTGGGAGCCTTTTCCTCCCCCTAAACTAAGTGATCAACTCCCTTTTGTCTGGGTCAAGCACCCTTTAACTATCAATATTTAGTCTCCTAGCAACTTATGGGGGGGGGGAAATTCCACAGGAAAACTTAACCCTCAACAGTGGTTGAGAGAAATGGCAGTGGCAGAGATTGTCTTCTCAGATGATCTAAACACTAGGAACCCTGACTTAGTACCATGTACACCTGATGTGGCAAAAACTTGTACTGCTTTAGCAATAATGAAACAGGATGACACAGAAGAGACTGTGCTTAATATGGCGAACAAGCTCCAAGCAGTAGATGGAGAGAAAGTC
Source organism: Hirundo rustica (assembly GCF_015227805.2). NCBI lineage: Eukaryota > Metazoa > Chordata > Aves > Passeriformes > Hirundinidae > Hirundo > Hirundo rustica. The sequence continues at coordinate 37,012,727 of NC_053488.1, read as the reverse complement.
CCAGTAGTACGTGTAAGAAGTTCATTAAACCAGGACAGGGAGCCTTATTAAAATAATTTTGCCAGGCTCCTGAGAGGGGATCCTCAGGCATAAGTCATTCAAGCCAATGGCAAAAAAGCAAAATTAAGCAGTCAGCAGAGCTATCATAGAGCACATTCTTGCTATATTTAACAACAACAAAAAAACCCAACAAATAAAGGTGCCATTCAAGAGGACAGATGGATTCACCCTTGAACTCCTGCCAGACAGCAACACTGCTGAAATGGATTTGAGTGTCCCGGGCAGCGGCAAGTTGAATATGGCAGCCAGGAGGGCCAACTATGTCTTGGGGTGCATCAGGCACATCACCATCACCTGGACAAGGGATGGGATTTCCTGCTCTGCTCTGAGCTGGGGAAGCCTCACCTCAAGTGTTGGGGGCAGTTTTGGACAATGCAATATAAGAACAACATTAAGCTATTAGTATCCAAAGAGGCATTACAAGGATAGTGAAGGGTCTGGAGGGGAAGCCATATGAGGAACAGCTGATGCTACTCGCTCTGTCCAACTTGGAGAATACTGAGGCAAGACCTCACTGTGGTTTTCATCATCTTCACAAGCGAAGAGGAGGGACAAACACTGATCTGTCCTCTGTGGTGACTAGTGATAGGACCTGAGGAAATGGCCTGAAGCTGAGTCAGGGGAGGTTTAGTCTGGATATTAAGAAAATGTTCTTCCTCCAGAGGGTGGTTGGGCACTAGACCAGCTCCCTGGGGAAGAGGTCACAATATCAGCCTGGCAGAGTTCAAGAATGCTTTTGGTCTATGCTCTCAGACACAAGATGTGACTCTTGGGGTGTCCTGTTCAGGGACAGGACTTGGACTTGATAATCCTGTTAGGTCCCCTCCAGTTCAGCTTATTCTGTGATAAAAGAGAAGGGATTTTGTGTCCCTCTTTTCCATCACTAGCAGCAGAGACTCCTGTATGTTATCACACAACACCTCCTTCTCTGTATGGATACCATTTTACTGAAATTGAAAATGCTCCCACTTTTTATCGCTCTCCCATTTTGCCTTGGTTAAGGACATGGACTATTCTGAACATGCCTTTTCCTTAGCTCTGGGGTAAGGGAACATGTACATCAAATTTTCTTTCTTTTTGCCCTCAATACCACTTTTTCTTTCCCTCTAATTTCTTTCTCTCTAATGCCTCCCAATTTACTATGCCAAATTATGGCACATGATATCAGCAGGGCAGGCAACTGAGCTTGCTACTGTTCTGAATGCAGCTCTTTTTCCTGATATCATGTCTGCTTTCATTATGCAATGCTGCAGCTGGTGGTAAATAAGAACTAAATTCTAAGCCTGTGTAAGATAGACTTGAGACTACACTATAGAAAAGACTGCAAGATACCTGAGAAGTTTAGTGGCTTATTCTGCTATTTTTATGACAATATAGTCAATATCTTCAAATATTCTCATCCCCCACTGCCACTTGCTTAGCTACCATCAGTATTACTTTTTGCCTGACTGGGAAGGAGCAAGACAGAGGGGGAAGTAGGGCAAGGTAGAAGAGCTGTGTGAGAGAAGGGAAGGCTATACCCAATACCCATAAAAAATTTGTTTTTAAATCCCTGGCTATCACAGATAGTGGCTGCTGCTAGCATTTAAGATAAGATTAGTTGGTGTTGTGCTATCAGCACTTCCATATTTTCCCTACAGGGACTCCTTCTGACAGGCTGAAGCTGGAGGCATGTCTGAGGATTAACACGAGCTAATGATTATACACTAAAGCTTTGGAACTGTTGGACTAATAGGATTAAGCAATACCAGATGCAGGTCCCCGTTCAGGTTAAAAATGCACTTTTTACATTACAAAGTCAGACAGATCCCTTTGAACATGCAATGAATATGGATGTTTTCAATTATCACAGTCTTCCAGGGCTATACGATATGGTAAATTAATCCCTTTAGAACATCGGAAACAGGACAAAATAGCCTTCTTGAAGCTGAAATCCCTCATTTTAGATTTTCTTTCATGGGGATAAGCAGTGGTGCACCACACATAATTAATCTTATTACAAGCAGAGAGAAAAGAGAAGTATATATTAAAAAAAAGGGCCAAAAATTTGTTTAAATATTTGAGAAACTAAGGGGTGGGAGAGGTGGGAAAACTTCAAAATCAACATCTCTTAATTAATTTTCACAACAGTGAAGAATGTGAAGATATTGTTCAGCAAATTAGACTATTTTCCTGTCCTTCAGGCAGCAGTAAAACAAAATAAATAATAATATTAAGAAAAGTCTTTCAGGAAACACATAATAAAAATATGTGTTTTAGCAGAACACAAGGTCTTAGAATGCATTCAGTTCTGCTTTGAAGGGTTCAAACCCAGTGTGCTTGGACAGTAAGGTGTCTGAAAGGTCATGAATATGGCTCCCTCAAATTTATTTGCAGTTTCTATAAGGGAGGGAGAAAAGAGAAAAAGAAACAGTTTTAAGGAAAAGCGGAATGACATCATATTCAAACTGACTGAGACTTCAGACTCTTTAAAATTCCAATCTTAAGAGAAAACATGGAAGCAAAATTACTTGGCAGTAAAAACTAGTCACAGGGAACCCCTGAAATGCTTGGTGGTTTGGTTTCTTTCAGTGGCTTTTTGTTCTACAAAGACCTAGGCTTGAATGAGCACTAGCTCTTCTATCTTATTTGAAACAATTGAAAAAAAAAAAAATCTGCAGGAGCAAGAGAGACAAAAACATGTTCTTTTCCAAAGACCAAATTTTGAAATTGGATTTGAAATCTGGTTGTTGAAATTTTTATCATCTTAATGGTTGAATAGGACTTGCCCCACTGATGATCAGCAGCATGCAGAATACTTCAAGGCTGAGTTTAGAATTTGTATGCGGGTTAATGCCATTTAACTTACAAGGTCATTTGTTCTCATCTCAGAAATCAGCCTATAATTTTGAGTTTCATTAAAGATAGAAGTGATGCTAAAGCTCTTTGTCCTTTGCCATAACATGAGTGTATGAAGTGGGTTGGAAATCAGTACTCTAGAACATGGCTAGAAACATAACATGCATCAGCATGATTCATGGTGCCTTTTGGAAAGTAAAGAAATAAGGAAGTTGGAGCAGATTGCTTCTGGAAGCAAGCATCATACTGAAATCTAAAAGCAAGCCCAGACCCCAGCTGGAATTTACAAAGATTTTAATTCAAAGAACGTGTTATGCAAATTCACTTCCAAATTTTAATATGCTTTATTCCTTACAAAAAAAACCACCAGCAAATAATCAAAAACCAACCAAAGTTAATTTTCATTCCACTTAATTTTCATTTCACTTGATACTTTATAAAAACAGATAATTCAATGCATACAGCTAGTCATAAAAAAACATGTACTAAAAAGCCTCAAACAAAAAGAGATTTTGAGAAACAGGAAAGATTTCTCCCACATTTAGCTGACACTGCAGCATACTGCTTAACTGTTCTGACAACTTACAATACTGGAACATATTTGTTAAGGGATAGAACCTACCTGAGGATGAATATTGAATGGTCTGGGGTTTTTTTAATATTTCCCTCTGCCTGTAGTCAAAAGCAAGCCATTTCTCCATATGTACTCAGGAACATGTTCAAATTAAATATATATATATATATATATATATATATATATATATATATATAAAAAAAGACCACCATTTTTATTTTCAAGTACTTGCAGACTGTGACTGATTTTTCTGTCTTAACCCAAGCATAATCTTCATCATCACCATCATTACTGTCATCACTAGGAGAGATGAGAGGAAGGAATTCTTTAAGTACAAAAATGCATTAGAACATTAGCATCAGCATATTAATCATCATAACTAACTGTATGAAGCAATTTCCATGTTTATCTCTCTCTAATGATATACTATTATGTAAATACATGATGACATGATGACATGAACTTCTTCTGGAGTTTTGGAAATATTCCCTGTATCCCAGGCATTTTCTTCATTTGATACAGTTAAAAGCAAAATTTATGTTCTTCATTCTGCAATTAGAACTCCAGAAAAATGTGGAAAACTGTAAGGACACAGAATGTAGCTGTCCACTGCCATTAACAAGAGAAACATGTTTAGTAGCCAGACCCCTTCATTAAAAGTTTCTCCATCTCTATATGCGTGCAGAGGTTAGTGCTCTTCTGCAGCACCTATTGGCAATGAAATGGCTGTGTGGAATATGGGTTTGAAACACTCTTGTCTTCCTAAAAGACAGCAGTTCAGTGGAAGGCTCAGGTCTTATTCATCAGCTTCCTAAACGCGTTTGGGGTCAACTTAGTGTCAGTTATGATTCATCTTATAAAGCTTTATCAGTTTACACTTGGAACAACAAAACTGGGCACCTAATCACAGTGACACACAAGGATTAGTGACACCTTTCAGTCAGGTCTTTGTGAAAGAGGTGAACAAATTAAAAAGTTTTGCCCTATCCTCTTCTTTTCTCAGTTTGAAGTTCTTCTGGTCACTGTCAGAAATTATTTCTGCACTTTGTTTGCACTGCAGTTTCAGGACATTTTTCAATGTCGTTTGTGGGGCCTTAATCTTTTAACAGGAAATTTGCCTCTAATGACACAACTAAGCCCAGAGATATATTTCATCTTCTTAGCAGTTTAATGAAAGTTGAGGCTTTTTTTTTTTTTTTTCCTTTTTTTTTTGTCTTTATTTCTTTTGTGGAAGCACTTGTGTGAAGCAATAATAAAGCAAAACAACAGCACTGAAAGGTATAGTTTGTGGAAGTGATGAAACAAAGCTTACAGATACATTAGACAAAAAATGTAATCTGAAAAAAAACTCCAAAAACCCCTCTTTTGATAAAGTGTGTTCATCACATAAGTGACTACCTTCAGTAAAATACTACTGTGCCTGAAAATCAGGGTAATATAATCATCTTTTATGTAATCACCTATTGCTTATAGAGCTCATTTCAGTCTCTCAGACTATTCTAATGTTTTTCCCTGGTTTAAATTTCAACTCTGTTTAGCCAAAGCATTTATCTTATTATTTGTTTTTCCTGTACCTATAAAATAGTTCACATCTGCTAAAAATTTTGGGTCTATTTTGGGGAAGTTTATAATTAATCAATTAAGAATTGTATCAAGTTCAAAAAATAGCCACACGAAGGAAATTGTGTCTTTAAAAGGACAGGATTAGGCAAGCTTTATATTAGTCTCAAACAGGTGACATCACCATAATTCCACAGGAAATGTAGAAATGAATAGATAAAAATATTTCTATGTAAAATGTGTGAACAGCTAAGGCACAGACATAATTTTGAACAAGTGATTTGTATTATAAGTAGACAAATAGGTATATACAGCAAGCTCTCAGAGCAATTAGGTTTAGTGTGCAAATCTATTTCATGCACAATATTCTTAAAAATACTCCTATTTCTTTAAGTTGTAGTGATCTATCATAACAGTAGCTGTGTGGTTCAGCTGGGAAACTTACAGCTCCTCTTGTTTACAGTCATCATATATCCATGACACTTCAGCTTTAGTTCAGGCTAGTTAGTCTTTTCATTAAAATACTTAGTAAGTAAACTAGTTTCAAATTATGAGAAAAAAAAGCACTGAAAATATTGTTTCTGAGACAGAAACACAAATTGTAAAGAAATCAAATAAGAAGTCCAAATTTGAACTCCCAACCCTGGATATGCAGGACTTCTTTTCCATTAGGCTTAATGGGCTGCCAAATCTCTACAATGACTTTAAAATATAAAGTCTTGCTTTGCCCCACCAGAGGGAGTCCATATATTTCACAAATGAAGAAGGAACACAATGACAAATCCATAGAAAAAAATATAATTAATTTTATAGGTACAGTAAATAAATATAGACAAGTATATTTACAGCTATGTATGGCATAGCTTGCCTGAGATCCTAATGCTGAAGCCAGACCATGAGGAAGGAATATGAGTTTGACAGGAAGTGCATTTCCATGAAACAACACCGGGGACAGATGTGAACAACTAATCTTTTAAATCACAGACTCATAGAATATTCTGATTTGGAAGGGGTGCACGAGGATCACAGAAGCTCAGCTACTGGACCTGCACAGAACCACCCCAAGAAACACCAGATGTGCCTTCATTCATAGAGGAAGACTAGAAAGCAGTGTTGTGTTGAGCAGAATAAAGACCAATTTGAGTTCTATTTAATATCAATGTCGACTATGAAAAAAATACTGTACATATTAGAACTTAATGAAAGAAAAGAGGAGATGACTTTTACTTTGACCTTTCCATAAAGGGTTAGGGTCTCAGCTAAATTCCAGATTAGTTTGTTTTCTGAAAAGGTGCTACATTAATCATGTATCTGTCACTCCATTTTTCTTTCACATGAAAGACAGATAGTCAACTATAATAAAGCAGGAAAAACTAGAACTGAGATTTGTATGTGCATGGGCCGTATCTAGTGGAGAGGTGTCCTCTTTACAGACAGTGTGAAACAAGAGTTTCAGTTGTTTCTTACCACCCCTGTAATGTGGTGACCAAAGGTGTGAGTCAGGGGCAAAGCCAAGAAATGCTGATTGTGACACAGTAATGGATACTAACTGAGAAACCTTCTTCTAATCAGTTGCTTCTAATAATGTCATTGTCAAAACCTATCCTTCCTCCCAAAACATTTTCTTGTTCTTGTCTGTGTCTAATATTTTCCTTACCAATACTTTTGTAAGTAGAGTAGGCCAAGCAGAATTTACTCATATAAACTGGGACTAGTTTCAGATTTCTGCTTTTAGACATGTAGAATAAAAACTCTGCAATTAGTGTGACTTAACTTTTTCCAAGTACAACATTTATTTTTATGTAATAAGAAAGTGACATAAAAATGTTCTAGGCCTTTGGTGATTTCTCAAACAGAAATTCCAACAGTTTTAAATGCCCAGCATTTTTTTTATGAACAGACCATCAGCACATTGTAAAACTGACACAACTGAATTTTCTAAAAAATATAGATTAAACGTTGTATTAACTAAAGGTTCTGATCACTTTGAAATATAGCTTTCTGCTTTTCAAATAATTAGTTGTTACTATCAAATAAACACTCAGAAAATGTACTCTACAAAATTTCACCACGACATTTAAATAATACTTCTTATTCAAAAATTATTCTTATTATCACAAATACCTGGTTTGTTATGCTAACAAATTTCAGGCTTCTCATGATGCCAGCACTGCTTCTAGGCAGCATTAGATATTGTGCATTAGATATTGTGCCAGTTATCAAGCCTAGTGTTAAATAAAGATGAAGTAGGTGTGTCTTTCAACTTGTAAAACCTTCAAATCCAGGCCCACTTAAAAAGTCTCCCTGTAGCTGTACTCAACTCAAACTGGTTTCTCATTAAATCACTCATTTAATTTAGTAAAGCTGTAGTTAAAAACCATCATGTATCCCCTTCTTGAGCCTTAAATAATTGCCTATGGTTAATGTTTCTTAATGAATATCTCTAGCCCTTCGTATATTAAAAGAATGTCAAGATGTTTTGCACCCAGAAGAGAGTGATGTTTTAAAAGGCATACATAACAACATATGTTTGGATAGCAGAAAATAAACAGAAACTTCTTTTCTCTCTGTCAGACTGGTGACTCAAGCACCAAAAATTAAGAATGGAAATTTGACATCTTGAGGATAGATGGCAAAAACTGTCTTACATGCTGCAGTGCTGAGCATCACAAAATTTCCTGTGAGGTGGATGGCTCCCAGACTGGATCTAATCTAATTGACTCACACCTAGACACTCCAGTTTGCTACCTTAAAATAGGATTCATAATAGCCAGCACACTGACCTTATTACAGGGATCTTTGCTTATCGTGGCAATAGGACATGCCTGGAGAGTGCTCACACAGAGGCCTGATAGGAGTCATGCAGAGAAATAACTATTTCTCAGTAATGTTTTGATTTAGGTTGTTCAGTCTGTCAACAGAAGCAGCTCTGGGTATCTAGAAAATGTATTTTTTGACACATTTTTCTAAGTATCTAGGTTATTCCTACAGAGGAAGGAAGTTTTTGAAATAAAATCTATGCATCTGAAAGAGCACATGCAGGACCATAATTTGCCCATAAGCATCAAGTTCTATTGAAGCACAGGCTAAAATATTTACTTTTATGTTGTTGTTTTTTTCTTCCTTTCAAACAGGAGGGAGTTTTACATACAGACTAAAGAAAGACCAATTTGGGTTTTAGCAACTTACTTAACAGTGCAATTTTTTGCCTTACAAGGAGTCCTGGAAAGTTTTACCTAGACTAAAAAAATCCATTTTACATACAGTTTTGTTCCTGAGAAAATCTTACATACTATTTAATCTCCTTTTCTAAAATTGAATTCATTATTTGTGCATATGTTTAGAATCATTATCCCAAAGAGATTACCTACCTTTTTGGGGACATATTATGATCAATTCTTGAAACCTCTGCAAGGGAAATATTCACTGAACACCAACCTTATGCCTGGGGAATATTCTTTGAAATTATTCTTACCTTCACATCATCTACCAGCAAAAGACTAGTCCACAGCAGGAGCAGACTGCTTTTCTAAAGGTCCTAGACAGGGAGCAGGACAGATTCCCTGCTCTTGAGTAAGACAATCTACAGGGAGATCTCAAAGGATCAAGACAGCTTGTTAGTATGAGCCATTTTATAAACTATGGTAAGTATTGCAACTCATTTCTGGCAGTGGAATAGTGATCATGGCAAAATGGTGTTTTCATCTAAAGAGCCTTTTTTCTTGACACTGTCATTTGTCATCAAAGCAAGAGAAACTGCACAATAATTCCTTTGATTTGTTGGGGGTTTTTTGCATGCAAAGTGAAAAAATCAGAATTAATATATTGCCAAAATAAGATGCCAAGATGTGACCCATGGATATTTCACAGGTCTTCTCATAAAGCTTCACAGTTTCATCTTTGCTCAGGTACTGTAAATCATACACAATAGCAGTGTTTTGCAGATTTAGAACTTGTAAATATTTTATATGTTGCAGAGAGATATATTTGCTGTAGGTAGTGGGGCACAACATTAAGAAGACAGTGACGTAGTAGCTTTGCAAAAACTCCAGGCAACCTCATAAGCAACAGGACCATCTCTTTTGATCATCTCAGCTGAAACTACAATTTGGCAACAAAAAGCAAAATGCATCTTAAAGCCTGTTACTTTATTCTGTCCCTGGACAGTGAGTCTTCTTCTAGTCTTGACTACCTTCTTTTTTTTTTTTGTAGCAGCAGGAATAGGCAGAGACAATTCAAGCACTTCTTAAGCCCTCACAAAAGTGGCAAAGATATCTGGTTTTTATATATATAAATAATTTATATTTGCAATTGCAATGGTTTATAATATTTGCAATTCCAGAGAACTACTGGCAAGTATTTCAGTAAAAGCTGTTAAAAAGCCAAGCTTTTGGACCACAGAAGGGATGAGCCTCCAAAGAATGTATGACTGCTTAAATGGTATTTAAAAAAAAGAGTAATAAATATTCAACATTCAGGATAGAGGAGTACCATGAAAGTTCATCACAGAGATTTTTCCTAGGACCCATGTCCATAAATGATTAGGAAATAACGATTTGAAAAATGGATTGATAATGATGTACAGCAGTTGATGTGACAAAAGGTAAAATTACTAAGGTTTGCATAAGAATTTCATAACAGAAAGTGACAGGAGGAACCAGATTAAATTAAGCAGTGAAAAGTATAAAAAAGGAATAAAGAGAAAATGTGTGGTTCAAATTAAAATTTACTGGAAGCAAAATGGATTTGAGCTAACATGGACAACTCTCTCAGAAATAAAAAATAAAACCAGAATGCAAACAACAGTTAGCCAAAAAAAAAAAAAAAAAAAAAAAAAAAAAGAAGCCTGTAATAACATTTTAATTTGTGATACTCCCATCTTAAAAGATATGAAACAGAATAGATAGGAAGATCACTGAAGAAGAAGAAATAAGAAGTGTTGAAGGTATGGGAGCCAAGATTCCAGTGTAGCCTATGGGAAAGACAGGGGTGGAGAAGATATTTCCCTGCACCCCACTGAGGACCTCATGGCAGAGCAGTGAACAAAGTGAGGAGGAAGGAGTGGCAGATGTAAACTTATGAACTGACTGCACCAGTCCTTAAACCACCCTATCTTTTACTGCTTGGGCTGTGGACTCCTCAGAAGGTAAAGGAGTTAAGAATAAATAGAGTGAAGTTGAGATCGGAAATAAGGGTGAGAAAGGTGTTTCAGCTTTTGTCTTTGTTTCTCACTATCTATCTCTATTTCAATTTGTAATAAATTAAAATACTTTTCCCTAAGTTGAGGCTGTTTTGTCCATGACAGTAACTGGTAAGTAATCTATATGTCTTTATCCTGCTTGGGGTTATTTTCTCCTCCCCCTCCACCTGGCTAAGAAGGGATAGAAAGTGAGAGAGTGGCTGGATTGGCTGGCCAAAGTCAAACAACCAAAAGGATCTATCAAGGTCTACTAAAAAACACAGACTACATGCAATATTCAGCTCAAAAAATGTCCACAGATTGCAAATTTCCAGCAACTGGAAACATTAGAAGAATGAATCTTCTAAAGATTCAGAGTAGTCTGTGTTTCTCTGGTTCTTTTCCTTTATCTGTAAGCAGTAAGTTTTTGTCCTGTCAGTGAGGAATGGGAAAATGGGCTAACGGAACCTCAGGTGTGACTCAGAGAGAAAATTATTAGGCAAAGACCTTATACCTTGGCCTCAAACCACAAATGTAAAATTTACCATGCTATTTTATGCAATGCAAGCAGTCAGATATCACTTTCAGAATTGCCAGAGTTTAAGGGAGGTTCAAAAATATAACCAAATAGTATAATAGATGACTGCAGGCAATATGTTTGGAAGTGACTCTCTGTGATGGACACTAAGTGAGAGAAGGTGAAAGTCACACAACAAACTGATGAAGGAGTATATTAAATCCTCACATGAGTCTTTCTAAAGGAAGAAATACCCTGACTCAGGGCTGGGTTTTTAAAGTATTTCCCCTCATGTACTCATTTTTATGCATAGCATGAACTGATGAGGCACTACACAAGGCAGTACAATATTGCCACAGACAGCTTGTCCACAGACATAACATAGATCTGAGATTTCAGTGAGAGCAGCCAGGGGACTCGCAAGCAAATCATCATGGTGGAGTACATAGACATCTTCTCCCCACTCGTAGTAAAATGTGTAAAAATTAAGTCACCCTACATTCATATATAATTCTTACATAACTCAACCTCAAGCACTTCCAAAGAAAGGAGAAAATAAATCAGTAAGGAAACAGATTTCAATGTCAAGCATTAAAGGGATAATTATAAACAATAGAAAGGACTTTTTCAATTATGAAAAATACCGTGACAGGATGCTTTTAAATGATGTATAATGGAAAACAAGGTGAATCACATAATCATACTCCTTTTGACACATAACAATCTTCATCAGTGATCTTCAACCTGCCCCCATGTCAAGCCTGTATGAAGGGGGCAGGCTCCCTGAAATATGTGAACATGCATCTAATCTGACACAGAGAAAATGGTTTTGCACTCACAAGGATTGTATCTTTTGAAACCACTCAACTTACTGTAGAGGAGCTACTTGTTAAGACATAAAATATTCATTGAATATCTCTTAATTTTTAAAAAAACAGCATACAAGATTGAAGACACCACAGCTAGAATATTTATGATATAACCTAAAATCCCTTCAGAATTTGCTAAATGTAAGATGTGAGAACTGATGTTCAGCATGGTGGTGTTCTGATTAGTTTTATACTTGGTAAAGGAAGACAAAATTTAACCACTGGGGCTGAAGCCAAAATATTAACTTTAGGTTTAGAGATATTTTTTGTTGTTGTTTGTTTTTATTAGTGTTACATAGTACAAATTCCATAAGACCTCTCATACCTACACCTGTAATAAGGAAGTGGACTTGGTTCCTTTTTACTTGGGCTGGTTTTTTGTTTTTGTTTTTGTTTGTTTGTTTTTTTGTGGGGTTTTTGGTTTGTTTTTTTTTAAAGTTTTCTTTAGTTTTTAGATTTTCCTGATAAACCTAAGGCATAGCCCAATGTCTCAAATCTAGAAATAGAATTCAATGAAAAACATTACTCCAAAGCAAACATATATCAAATAAATGACCATTACTTCCTTTCCAGATGCACAAGTGCCTGGTAGAATATAATAGAGGAACAAATGGAACTAGGTTGCTTTATATTTCTCAGAAACATTATTCATCATATAAAATAAGCAGTATAACAACATTTTATCAGGTTACAACCCAGCTGTCACTATTTCTTTTTCCTGACACCTAAGAATTACATGACATATTTTTGTAGATTAATGTCCCATGAAAATATGACCAATTCCATTTTCCTACCACCATTCCACCTGAGCAACTGAGAAGAACTAGAAAAACTTGCATTTGCTCTTTAAAGCTTCTGGGCAGTAATTTTACCTATTTAGGATAAGACTTGGTGTCGTAGTACGTAAAGGTAGAACTTGTAAGAAGAACAGGTGCCATGGAGAAAACCTTCCATCACTGTATTCTTCCACTTTCTGTTATTGTATGCCTTAATTGAGAGACAGATTAAATTAATGATTAACAACATGAAGGGAATTTTTATAATTTTCCTTTTTTTCCGGTAGCTTTCCCTGCCTTCTGAATGGCTTGTGATTTAATTAGATTGCTAAAATTTGTTCAGAAACATAAAATTATATCATATAGGATAATGTTTGGTTCTGGTAAAGGAATCATGTTTAAAGAACTGGATGGACCCAGAAAATTACAGGGACTCCATAAGAAGTTCATGTGATCACTGATATAAGCAGCAGTGAGCAGTTTCTCCATAAATGAGAAAAAAATCTGTCAGAGAAAAAAATATGACCTGCCTCCATGAAGTATAACTTCTGGATCTTGAAAAACTGAATTTAAAGAAATATTTTCCTAGAAAGGTCATATATCAGTGTCTCTTTTTTTAAAGTGCAAAATTCTATGCAACATTTTTATCCCCTCTTTTCTGAAAGTCTATTTTACAAACATTGTCCTCACCTTTCCTCTTCATTCTTCCCCCGCTTGCTCTAACTAAGGTGGAATTTCAAACACAGCAATCAAACTCCCAGATGAGTCAGATTTGCTTATTGTATTGTACTCACATATGTAAAAGAAATTTTGTCATCCCTGTTTTCATAAATTATTAATGTTAAGAGGTCCTACTTAGAATTCTGCACTTTCCTTTTTTTCTCTCACTGTCACAGCTTTGGGGGGTTTTGTTTTTTCTTTTTGTTTTCTCCCACTAAACAGTCTAAACACCAAGAGATAATGATTTCTCAGCCTGCAGCTGTTTAGAGAAATCACTCTGTCTTTGTACTTTCCCACTTATATTTCCTTTTTTGATAAGAAAAAATAAAGTTATTTTCTGACCACAAGCAATTACCAGGTGGTAATTCTAGGATAAAACCATGCTGTCTAATATTGGAAACAAATTATTTATATGAATTTGTGTCAATTTTACCATTATTATAATTTTATATATTAAATCAACATAACTTTTACAGTATCTAAATAACTTCAGCTCATAAATCTTACTTTCACAATTCTTTTGAGGAGAGTCTGACAAAGAGATTTAAGCATTGCAACAGGGATTTCGTTCAGTGTATTTCTATTAATATTTCTATTAATACAAAAATCACAAAAGATTTTCTTAACTGAGTGAGATATACACAAACATATCAAAAATTGTATGGCTATTCAGAGGGTAGAATTAAGAATGTGAAATCTAAAAGACTATGCCTTGATTTCAATGGATATAGAGTGCTGAAATCTGTTCCGCTTTCAAAACCATACAATTCTGAAGGTTTGAGAGAGAGAATAGTTCATTTTGGCAGATATGGAATAATTTGTATTAATATCTATCCCAATCTTTGCAGCTAGGTGGGCTTTTGTGCCCTCCATAATTCAGTTCTAATACCTCACAAAATGTTTGGCTGCAGTGATAATTAGAATTGTGAGCATTTATATTGTTCTATAACTTGTAGCACAGAGATGCAGTTGCTCCATCTGTGGATGGAAGTGCTCAAGGGCAGGCTGGATGGAGAGATGAAAAACATGGTTAAGTGGGTGGCATCCCTGCCCTTAGTGGAGAGGCTGGAACTGGGGAATCTTCAAGGTCCCTTCCAACCTAATCCATTTTATGATTCTGTGAGGTTTCAAGCCATTCCAAGAATTACACAAAATTATTGACTGGATGGATGTTGTGTGGGATGTTGCATTCACAAATATGCATTGGTGTTTCTAACTGACAGAGTTTTTGCTCTCTTTGAATGATCTCTTGTTCTTGAGCTTTGCAACGGGGAAAAAGGACGTTCTTTGCTATTTCCTCCCTAACTGTTACTATTTTTTTCAATTTTTATCCTGTTTCTTCTTCTTCATTTCCTTTCTAAGATTAAAAACTCCTTTTTCAGTCTCTCTTAAGTGTTTTTTGACTCCCTTAACAGACTTCTCTTCATAATAATTTCCTTCATCTTTCACGGAACAATTTCAATTTCTTCAATATCATTTCAAGACAGAGAGACTTATATTGCCAGAAAATTGAAAATTTTAGTTGAGGGCCCTACTGCTATTTTCTTTAGAGTGATAACATACTATCTGTATCATTACCTTTATGGGATTTAAAAGTTTTTAAAGACAAAAGCTGAGTAACAAGAGAAGTTTTTTCTTCATAGCAGCTGGGTTTACTTAGCACAATCAGATAGCTTTAGTTTCTCACAGACCCTTGAAACATGTAAGTAATTCCTATGAGTTGATACAGTGAAATTTCATTAATCATGTTCTGTTTTGTCTGTATACGTGCTTAAAACTTTTCACAGTTATTCTCAATATAGAATCTCAACATGTCAACACGCTCTGCTACAAACCTTTACAATAAGTTTAATCTCACTCTTTGCTAGCTTTATTTTGTCTGGGATTTATCCATGATGCTATACTTTTTTTTCTCATTGCATATATTTAGCTTCTGCAACAGCCCACAAAGATGACCTTTCTCAACTATTTTCACAAATCTCACTAAATTATGTCTAGTAATGCATCTCTTCCCAAGACTTTAAGGAAATGCTCAAAGAACAGTATTAAGGGACACACATAAAAAGTACTCAGCGCAGAAAAATCCCCTATCAGAGGATAATCTTCAAAATTTCAAAATATTTTCACTATTATGCTTGTCATACAAGAACAAAAAAGATGAGATTGAGGGTAGGGGAGTGTCACAAAATGGACTTCTCAAAAAACAGCACAGATTTTAATTCCTTGACTGCATCCAGCAGCTGACAGAAAGGACTTCAGAGAAAGCAGTTAAAAATCTCACCCTACCATAACTCTTGGTCCATGACAGCAAGCTTTCACAGCACTAAATCCTCTTCCAAATGTAAACACCCAAAGTCCCAGTTTTCAAGTATTAAGAAGGGTCAAATCTCTCTAACAAAAGCTGGAGAAAGAAAAAAAATCCTTTCTACTCTATTGCTTATTGACTGGATCAGGGATTAGGGCAAGTGGTAAGGTCTGGGGAAACCCTCCGGTGGTACAGGTGAGAGTGCCTAGTTTGGATGAGCAAAAGGAGGACCTACCTAGCAGACCCTAGTCACATAACAAAGATGACCCAGTACACTTCTTCTACACTCAGACAGTACACTCAGACATCAAGTGCTAACAGCCTTGAACAGCAGGTAAACTACAAATTAACAAGTTCTGTGGTCTTTGATGTCCAGTCTGGAGGAAACAGCTTAACAACAGCAAGAAATTTCCTACTGACCACAGAACCAAACTGAGACCATCATGTTATCTTACTGTTAATATCCCCTCAGTACATTAAATGCTTTAATAATTTGTCTTTTATGAATGGAAGAATGTGGCCATTTCACCCTGTCTAATTTCAGAAAATTCCTGTGGCTTAACAACTAAGACTTTTCTTTCTTTTCTAATTTTCTTTTTTACAGACCTTTCAGATTTTCTTGATTATATATAAGCAGTGTTATTCTGGAGCTAGGGGAGGGATATAACCAAAAGATGTTCAGAGAGGACTCCAGTGAGTCATTCTAGTTTGTAAATAAAAGAATCATAGAATCATTAGGGTTTTAAAAGACCTCTAAGGTCACCCAGCACAACTGACAACCAGCATCACCACCATGTTTACCACTAAACCAAGCACCATATCCAAGCAACATGTCCAGGGATGGTGACTCCACCACCTCTTTCAGCAGCATGTCCCAGTGCTTGATAATCCTTTCGGAGACAAGTCCAAGAGAAAAGTGTAAAAAATCCTCCATGTTATGAAGAAGCTCTCTCTCCCCCTTGGAGGTCCTGCTCCATTTTAGCCTCAGCTAGCTTGAGAGAGAGAGCCCACACCAGAAGGATTCTTCCTTCTCAGGGCCTTAAAGCTACCCAGAGGCTGCAAACCTTTTCCTTTAGAAAGAGCAGGCGTCCATCGATGGCAAAAGGAAAGAGTCTGCTCTTAGTCCAGGGGGGATCACGGCTTTATTCTGGGTTATTTGGTTATCCTGGGGTCCTGCCAGTCCGGAGCTCAGTCCGGTCCCCGTCCCCATCCCGGTGCAAGAGAAAGCCCCACGTTATCCCAAGGGCTTTTACCCAGGGGGAAGGGGCTAGAGGCAGGGACAAGCCACTACCTAATCAGGGACAAGGTGGAAGTAGAACAGAGTTGGGTTACATTCCAATGTGGGAGGATGGGCAGGGAGCAGCAGGGACAAACCTCGTGATACATTTTCCAAGGGAACAGGGTGGTACAGAAGAAACCGTTACAAAACCCAGTATAAAAAGGAAATACAATATAAACCCAGTTAATGCACTACAACAGTGTTATACCATGACTTTCCTACAGTACTACCTTTTAATTTACTATTCATAGGTAATACAAATACTATTTCAGGATCTGAAAGCAGATAAAGCTCTGTGCAGGTATCCCAAGCACGCAGGTATCTCAGAGTCATTTTACAATTGTACTATGTGAATAATGATGATGATAATAATTAATAATTATTCTGTTCCATTAGAGATTTCTGCTAAGTAGTAATCTCCTGTTTTGAAAGTCCTAATATTTTGTTTCTGTGTGCTGCTAACTACCAAGTAGGATGCTAATGGAAAGGTGGATGACCGATACTTAAATAATCATAATTGCAATCACATAAATGCTTAGAAAGCTAACCTTTAATTACATTAGTTGATGCAGAAAACTGTTTGCAGTCAAAAATATAAATTATGGTGGGAATTAATTTTCAGTCTAAAACCTGAGCTTCCAACCTTTTGAAAGAGATAGGTATAAGAGGTTTTATCTTGAACAAGTATTAAAATCCTTGTGATTTTGAGAAGGATGGTATTGTATTAAGGTAAGGTGTAGGGCTGATAGTCGATAAGCAACAGAGGAAATAAATTATTACTTGTAGAAAAGTAATGAATTCAGTAATCAAGTAAACAGCTTGTCTTACAGATTAATTTAAATAGCAATAGTTAAATCAAATAGGTGTTTCCAAAAATTTTACTGAAGTAATTTAATAAGAAAAGAATTGGAATATTAAAAAGCAAATGTACTAGTGACTTTACAATTGAAATTTGGAGCATAAGATAAAACTGATTGGATAGATGGATGAAAATATTGCAAAGAGTGGCATCTCCACAAAGGAGCAATTTGTATAAGTCACTAAAAGACGTGTGAGGTTTTAATGTTCTTGCTCTCCTCACTCATAGTGTCACATTTTGAGGCAGCTCTTTACTTTTACTCTCAAGATCATGCTGGAATAAACTGCCAAACATTTCTTACACCTCCATGCCATCTAATTATAGCCTGTAACACTCGAGAATGCTGACAGTGCTGAGCTATTGACTCTTGACACTCTCTAAAGCACTTAATTATCTTTTCACACAAGCCCCTTTGAGACCTGTCAACTTCTTTGTATTGTTTATAAAAAAGTTGCATATTAAGATTCCAGGATTGCGCACCTGAAGTCAAACTTGCACATACGCATGGGCTATTAAAAGGAGAACTTAATAAATGACAGGAGGAGAAATGAAAGAATCTGACTTGGTAAGACTTCTCAAGTAAGAGTAAAAGAAGGAAAAACTGGCCTTTTACAAATATTCCCAGAAACAAATGGAAAGAATTTGAGGATTTGGATTAATTTTACCAAAGACTAAAAGAAAGTCCTTACACCAATAATAAAAATTATTTACACCAATATGTAAATAATTTTTATTATTTATTCTAGTTACATGACATTAAAATTGAGAATCAAAATTTAGTTTCTTTCCAATGAAAAATGCATTTAGGCATCCCAGGTAAACAAGAAAAAAGAAGCTAAATTTTTCAAGATCTCCCAAGTTCCCTAGAACTCTACAAAATACTATTAAAATGTAAAGGAAATTTTCTTAGTTGAATGAAATATTGTAGTCAGCATAAACTGAATTATAAAATATATATAAGTGATTTTTAAGCATTTTGGAAGTCTCTCGATGTAAAGCTGTTGAGGTTATCCCATAAATACTGGAAAATAAGATGCCATTCATGATGTCTAAGTTGATGTGAAACACTAGTTGTCCCCACGAATTTTGGTTATACAGTATTACACTTGTCAGCTACTACAGCTTGATGACTGGATGCATGAAACACAGGTTTTATCACACTTAGGATTTCCCATCAAAATTGAAGGTTTTAACTCTATCATGGGTTGGCAAAATTTTGTTTTCTGGTTATAGAAAAATGTGGAATGTTTTTCCCTGCCCTAACCGTGGAGTTGTTTGAGGGGAGAGGAGGAGATGGACCATCAAAAAGCTAGCCGGGATATTGGTAGCTAAGTTGACCAATGAGAAATGTTGATGCAACTTTGGAAGGGACATTTAAAACTAATCTGCTGCTGATCGCACCTTCTCGCTTTGCAATCAGCCATGAGGTACCATCATAGGCAGCCGGGCCCAGGTGGATGTAACCTTTCTCTAGCAACGTGGAACTTTTAAAGCACAATTCTTCCTTGAGAGAAAGAAGAAAGAAAAACAGAGGACACGTATAGAACAGACACCGAATGAAGTCAGTTAGAAGTGAAAGAACTAATAATATTGGAATAGGATTGAAGAAGTGGACATTTTTAACCGGACTTTTCTAAGGTAAATTATGGAGAAATGATAGAATTTGTAGAATCTAAGTACTGTTGGGTGGAATGTACTGTTGGGTGGTAGTACTGTTCTTTGTAGAATCTTAGTACTGTTGGGTGGAATGCTATTCTAATCAAAATTAAGGACTGCTGTAATTGAGATTTATTTGGGAACTTTAAAGCCCCTGCTCCTGGGTTAAAAGGAGGTCTCAGCCTTTGAGACAAAGTTGATTTTAGACTAGAAGAATTATTCATAAATAGTACCCCAGATACACTGAGCAGCTTTGCTGGTAGAACATCACAGTCTGTGAAAACTCCGGGCAGCAGTAGATGTGTGACATTGAAAGCACTGGACTATTTTGTCTTGTGGCAAACGTCTTCATAAAAAGATCTTAGAAAGACTCTTCTCGTAAAGTAATGAGTGGCTATGTCTAAATAGTGAAACTGACGGAAAATCCCAAGTTGTGTCTTTCTATGTTGTTCAATAAGAAAGTTAATAATTTGCAAGATGAGAGAAGCATGTTTTAAAGTGTCATTCTGTTTTAGTTTTCTTTTTTTCTCAACTACTTTTTTTTTTTTCTTTCATTCTTTTAGTGTATGTTAATAAAACTAGTTTTGTTCATTTTTAGGCTTAAGCCTGCTTTAGTTTTTTTCTCCTAATCTCTCACTCCCACAAAAAGAGAATAAATGCTAAAACCCCTACATTATTGGTGTTTCCGCCTGGTTCTATTAAATTTAAACCATTATAAACTTATTCATGTAATTTGGCACAATGCTTTCTACATAACATAAAGTGTGCATTGCCTTTGTAGAATATGTCATCTTGAAAGTAGTTATAACCCTTGTCACAAATACTCACCAAGATAGTGAGTTAATTAATCTAGTAGTCACAGAATTCTGAATCTGAACATGAAATATGTCTACCACAAGCCTTAACTATCACTTTTTGTCTTATAGTAATGTAATTTTAAATAATTAGCATACTTGTAAAAAAGTAACTTGTTTCCAGGCATTTTCCAAATGACAACATCAACAACCTTCCTAAACAAGCCTGGTTTTAAACATACTGAGCTCTTTTGGAACATAAACATTAATAATTAATAAACCCCTATAGTTTAAAGTTTAAAAAGAAGAATCATTCTTTTGAACAGTTTCTGTAAAACATATTAGTATTTTCTTGGTATAAACACTGAATTAACCTACTGGAAACAGAACACATTTGAGCAGCATATTATACCATGCACATATCAGCTTCCTTTCTTTATCACAAAACTTACTAATCAAGCCAATTATATATGTGTGAAATACTGTATTATGCCTGAATTTGGAGCACTTAAAAGTTGGCATTGTGATGATTAACAGAAATACCAGCTGCATACATTACATTTAGGAACTGTCAGGGCAGCTAGGTTATCCTGTGTCAGCAAGGTGGCTAAATATCTGTGCAGACAACCAAGTGATCAAGCTCATTAAGATTTTCACTACATTGCACAAAATAGTGCATTCGAAAGAAGGAGAGATGGAGGACATTAGATATACTATTTTGTTTGGGTTTTTTACACCAACTAAAATTTTGTGTTAAGCAATCCCTTCTACTAAGGAAATTTGGAAACCAAGCTACATGAAAACAAATTAAGTTCTTTACTTCAAATTGTGATTTCCAGGATGGGGGAAACTGATCAACTTGAAATATCAGTGCAATTATTTCTAAGCCAAATTCTTCTCTGTGTGTATCATACTTCTTGATCTATTTGCACTAAAAAAGAGTCAAAAATACAGATAAGGATATAAGAAACCGTTTTATTAGTACATTCCAATTATATAACAAAATATAATATGGCACCAATAGCACCATCAGTAATTATAATTTCTCTTTTTAAACTATTTCAGTTGTGGTTTGATGTCATGACATAATGGAATCACACATCCTCCATAAAATTTGGTCCATCTCTATGTCTCAGATGCTTAGTCCTCGATTATGAGCTGTCACAGAAGCTTTAAATCTTTCCAATCTACCTTATCCTTTCATTTTCTACAATTACTCTTAAACTGCTTTGGTGAATCATAGGGCTGCTCCTCTTACTGCTCTAATGATTGCTCTTTTGCACTGTTTAAGAAATTTACTGCTCCAGTGATTTTTTTTTTTTTCCCTTTCCTTAGCATCACTACTGTGACTTTGCATTTAGCTCTAGCATCAACAGTTGCCTGAAGCATGCAATAGAACACCTTTGAACTATGAGTTTTGCTTTATGTATCTTGTCACGCAGTGAGTGATATGTTGTCAATCAGAGGACCACAATTTATGGATGTTCCATGTTATAGCAAGCAGCACCCTGTAAAGACCAAGGTGAGTATTATATGGAATGGATATGCTAATTGCTTTCTTCAGACCTTTATCTCACCCACCTGAACCTTTTTTCCTACCAAAGTAGACACAGAGGAGGAGAAAGGTTTGGGTAGGTCTCAGACAGCATACCAGGAGAGATTTTTCTTTGCCAGTGTTTCACTGTAGTACAATTATACAATTCCTTGAGTTCCTTATAATTAAATTACAAGATACCTTCTACTTTTAGTCAAGCTAGGAAAAAAAAAAAAAAAAAAAAAAAGAAAAAAGCTTTACAGTTCTCCAAACATTCACTAGTCTTTATTTCATAATTCAGTTATAAGCAAGAACCACTCATCTGCATATCACAAATATTTATTTTAGAAGGTTATACATTCTGCATAAATATTTGCTGTGGGTCAGGCTTCAAACAGTCTATTTAATTACTTTTATTCACTAATTGCCACTTAAACTCATCCTGAATGTGAGCACTAGAGGAAAAACAAAGATGGTTACCTCTCTTCCTGTATTTTGAAAAGATATTTAAGATATCTTCCTTCCATAATTACATTGTCCATATTAACTTTTCCATACTCTGTAAATCCTAATCCTATTCATGGAGCAAGCTGAAAGAACAGTTAGTGACAACGTTCTTCCTACTTGAGAGAGAAGCAGATTGCATTTCAATTTATTCTGTTTTTCAGTTGCCAAATTGGACTTCTCAACTTTTTTTAAAAAAGAGCAAAAATCTCCTTCCAACAGAACTTCATATAAAATTTATTTAGCTAGTTCTTGTGGTCACCTGAAAACAAAACCTAAGAATGCAATGTGCGTTACCCAAGCCTTAAAGTCTTGCTACTGTATCACAGTTATCACAGTAAGATTCTTACTATGCATTTAGTAAAATGAAGACAGAAGACACAGATTCTCATCAATGTTTCTAATGTTAATTCATAAAGAGAAATACATCCTAAGGGACATAAATCCCATCCTGTGTTGAATAGCAGAAATGAGGCAGAAGAGAAAGAATAAGGAATAAAAATTGTGTACACTGTGTTACATAAATGTAAAAGCTTAATTATATTAGAACACAAACAACGTATCAGATTTACCCAATTTTTCTCAAATTTGAAACACTACCTCATGTTCCCTTCTGCGTGTTGATAGTCTCAACTTTATAGTCCAAATATATAGAAAGAAAGAGGACATCCTTCCCTTATATTCAACTGAGATTTAACCAAAGTGATAACAAGGAAACACCTGTCTTTCTACCATACCTACCATGACTTTTCTCTCTACAATAGGCACTCTATCCTACACCATGCCTATTTTTCTGCTTTCTCAGCCTTCACAACCTTTACAACCGGTGTGGTGTAGAAACACTACATTCGCGTCAGTCTTAAAGTCTTAATTTTATCTGTATGTCAGGAGATATTTAGCTTCATTGTATATTTGCAGACTATCCTTTTTTACTATCTACCATCCTCTGGTAGCATATTGAGCAGTTCATGCTTAAACACATCTCCACACACCACACACCCCCCCCCGCCCCCACAATGAAGTAAAGAAAAAAAGAAAAAAGAAAAAAAAGTACCACAAAACCACCAAAACCTACCACAATTACTTCTTGTCAAGCTGGAAGCAATTAAAAGAAATAGCCCAGTTTTAGTACAGACATGTGGTCAATTTTTTTTCCCCACCATTTTTGATTATTTTTGCTCCAAATATTTGCACAGAAAGGAAATATAATTCAGTTTTGACCAGAAAAAGATTCTGCAGGAAAATTATTTGAATGCTAAGTTAAAAAAAAAAAAAAAAAAAAAAAAATGTAATTCACTCATATACTGTGTCAAATCATGTAGAAGAGACAAAGTCATTGAAATTTTTGTTTGGATAAACAAATGAATGTTAACATGATTTTGTGCTTTACACTGCAGAGCTTTTGCCTATTATTCCTAAAAATGTATTTTGTCTAAACTTTTAATAATTGCCAGTCACATTAGTTAGTATAAGTTCCACCAGTAAAGAAATATTTATAACATTATGATGAAAAAATAAAAACATTGTAATAATAAAAACAATTAAACACATAATGGAAAATGAAAACTAGAATTTGTGAGAGAGATTCCTATCCCATTTATAACAAGTTTGCATACACTTGCTTTCCTCTCTCTGATCTTGATTTTTCTTTAACAAAAATGTCTACAAAATACTTTACATTTTACCTATTCTTACTTCTCAATTTACAAGATAAAGTATTAGATTTAAAAAAAAAAAAAAAGGCAGAATAGTTTTTCCAGTAAAAACAAAATGAAGGTTCCTACATGCATTGTGTGGTCTATTTAATACAAAACTTTATGGCTGTGGTTTTTGAACCACAGGTGAACCACCACCACTAGATGCAGAATGATTTAAACTTTAACAGCATAGTCATCATTCTGAATATGATTTTTAAAAAGTAAAAATCTTCCCTGTTCTTCAGACAATTTCTAGTTCTAGAACTGATATAATTCAAGGTGAAATATCTGGGGAGTGTTAATAACTTTTAAAGCCAGTATGTGTTAAGTCAGTGAAAAATCATGCTTCAAATGGTATTTTTGAAAACAGGGAATGTTAGAATTGTTAGGTTGTTGTTTTTTTGGTTTTTTGGTTTTTTTTTTCTTTCTTGTGAATAAGGGTATTCTCTATATGCTCCAGGAAAGACTAATCCTGACAAGAATTTCTTCTCTGTTGTTTTGAGGGGGATTTGTATGAAGGGTGGCTGAGGTATTCATAGACAATTGTCTTATTCAAAATGTACATAGTGCAATTATGCGGAAATACATGACACAAAATGAATTTTTTTTTTTTTTGAGCAAAATTCTTTTAATTACACTTATTCGAGGGGTATTCAATAATTTACAATACTACAGAATTTGTTTCACACTTTCCAAATTGGATAATTATATATGCAAGTGCTCTGGAATAAAATGAGAGAACATAATTTAATGGAAAAGTTTGCCACAAATTAGAATTACCTTTAAGGAAGCATGATTCTTATTTATGGTATTAGTAATTAATTAGTCTTTCACAGTTTCACATTAAAACATATACATACAAAACCAGTGTAAGCATTTTACATGATACTGGTATGTATGGACTCAATAGGAAACACTGGATTTAAATACAAAGGACAGCTACAAATTTCTTCACTTCTATTGACCATTAATTTCTTTGATCATAACTTTTTGCAAGGGAAATTTGCAAATTTCAGAAAACAGTTTCACACCCAGTCCATTAACTCAAGATTTTAGAAATTGAAACCTATCAACATGTATATGCTGTGTACAGAAATGTTCTCATGTGAGCGTGAATTTACCATGAGTGTGTCATGTTAGCATATACCTTTAATTTGTATTTCTTTAAAGCAATGATTATTTTTTATTATAAATCAAAATTCAGTAAAATGTGTCAGAAAGAAGCAGATAGTTATCCCTTAAAAATGGGTCATTAATTGATTCTTCTTTGATCTTTGACAGAAAATAAAAAGAAAAAAAAAAGGGGGGCGGGGGGACCAACAACAACAAGAAGAACAAAAACAAAAAAGGGGGAAAAAAAGAAAATAAAAGAAAAAAACCCTCTCCATAAATCTTTTATCTGTATGTGACAAAAGTGTTTTGCTCTATAAAGTCAGGTATAGTATAAGTTAAAGTGGTTTTCTATACAAAGTCACGTATTTAGTCATGTAACTAGAACGAAAAGTTTGAAAGGCGTCCATCTACAGACTTCTTTGGAATTTTTTGAGGAAGAAGCCATGGGCATTTTAAATAATTTAAAAAGCACAAAAGGAGAAGAAAATAACAAAGAAGGAAATCTCATGGAAATAGTTCTCTGGGGATTTGATTTCTTCTTTGCAAGAGTTGCTCTTTTTGACTGAGTACAGGAAAGGAAAAGTATCTTTTTTTTTCCCTAGAGAATTTCAGAATAGCTTTGCAGCAAGAAAAAGTTACTCTCTTAATTTCCTTTGGCAGGTGAAATGTGGTTTATTGTATCTGGAAAAAAGACCCACTTCTTCCAGAACTAAAAAAAAAAAAAAAGTAAATATGTAACAGATTGCATTAAATTAATACTTAAGCTGATTCTGCTTTATGAATTGTTTGTTGGCAAACATTTTTGCCAAATAATGACAATTAAAAACTGTGAGAAAAATTATTTTCTAGTGCAGCTCTTCCACAGTATAATTATAAATAAGGTGAAATTTCTGGAAGTGTCTCAGACTTATGTCATATTGAACAAGGCATTTGTATTACATTCTTTAAAAAAATACAGAAGCATTCAGGACAATGTCTAGATTGATATAATAGAAAGTTAGAAAAAGAGAACTTCACTGCTATGGATCCAATTTTATTTGGTAAGTATGACAAAATATTTTCATTGGAAAGAAGTCCAAATGGCTCTATTATTAATTTAGTCACTATGTCTTTTTTTGAACCATGTAGATATACCTAATAAATGGCATGGACTTGGCAGAGTAGTTAGTTAATTCCTGTACAGTCAGAGGCACATTCTTGTGATCCCACTTTGGGTTTTGATTTTAAAAAAATCATATCTGTAAAATCTAAAACAAAACCAGCTTTGCCTCTTACCTCCTCAAATTTGATGCTTCCTTATTTGACCAGGAGAAAACAAGTGTTCAGTATTGATCAATCACTGAAGCCAAAATGTATTTTGAGAAGACTGCCTGAGAAGTGAACTTGCTGGCACTTATTTGTTGTCCATCATAGAAGTTTGGTACATATTATTATTTCAGCTTTGTAGCTGTCACTAAATACATAGGCATCTTGCTGTGTATGAAAAAAGACAGATTAGCTGCAAAAGGGTAAAGTTCCCTGATCATTTTTTTCCTAGTTGAGGTGGTCTGAGGACTTGTAAGAGCTGTCCTAGTAAGTGAAAAGGTGGAATAGCAGTGATTATGCAAACCTGCTGTGTGGAAGAAGTTTCATGTGTCTTACTTACACTACATGGAAAGCAGATTATGGGTTAGAGAGAAAGCAATAGAACTGAGTTCAAATTGCAGAATGCATTTTTTTACAGAACAAAATATATAGGGGTGATATAGAGAGATATATAGAGCAGCTTATGTTGGTCATATCTTATTCTTTTTTGCCATGATCTCATGGCCAACTCCTAATTTATCATCAAGTGCTCTGATTTGAAAAGGCAAGTAGAAGTAGTTAGGTGGGATTACCATGAAGCAGTCACTTCAGGTGTATGAGGAACAGTCAGTTCCCAAGGAACAGAAGGACAGCATGGGTGTTGTTTTTTATGTGATTAATAAAGAACTTTTGCTAAATGCATGGATCTAGGTTGTGATATTATAGGTAAGAGGGAAAAGGTATTTTTAAATGCTTATTTAATTAAACTGTTTAATCTTTCAAGACCACTGATGAATGCTGGCAATAGACAGAGTGGGAAAAAAAGAAAAAATAAAACAACTTTGAGTCTTAGATCGGCTTGAAACTTCTTCATGTTTAAAGGCCTTCTTCTTTTTTTAGAATTTTATCATTGTTTAAATAGATAAATAATATCATAAATACATATAACATAAATTATATAATTAACAATGTATGAGAGCCTGCCTACCAAGATCTTCCCATCTCTCACAACTTTATGAGTCTTTTTATTGAAACATTGGATAAACCAAATAATTTCAGCACAATATTTACAAATGTGTTTCCTGCAATAATAGTCTTGAGATTCCTTTTAAAAATAAGCAGGAATAAATATTTCTGTCTCATAAATTTTCAAAAGGATCCTTCCTTATCAAACCTTCCATAATTTTCCATAATCCAGTTGAAGGCTTTCAATATTCATGCATGGCAGCCCACGACCCACCAATAGCCCACCAGAGGTTGTAAAGAGTAATTTGAGCATTCTAAAGAGTAACTTGATTTGGAGGTGCCAGTTAACAATGTCACACTTCCACATATACCCAGCCAGACTCACTAGTTTTCCAAGAACCACCAGGCAAATTCAGCATGACCATCTGCCTTCCAGGTCCGTTGTACTTAAAAGTTTCTCAACAGCTACCATTAAATTAATGTATCACACATCAGCCATTTGTTCAGTCAAGCAAGGGATGGAAGGAAGTAAATGAATGTATTTACCTGTGCATATTTATTAGTTTATGTTGCGTGAATAAATGCAGCAGCTATTTTCTGTGAATCCACCTTTCATCATTAAGTGATTTTATACTTGTGTGTCTCTTCTTAATTCTAAAGACAAATTATTCCTGTGATATACTGCCTTGCAGAGGAAGACAATTAGCAGTAAACATTAAAAAAAGTAAATGTTTCAGTGGAACACTTAATGATAGAAAAACTGAAAATATTTTCATATTGTCTACATAAGATGAAAGAAAACTCTTCTAATTTATACTAGCTCGAAGATTACCATCAGATTAACTGATGTTTCAAAATAGCATTGTCTCCACAGTTGTCTTGATTTTACTTTGAAGACTGATAAAAGAAATGCTCATGTGGCCTCAACAGAATTTATCTTGGAAGAACTGTATGTTCTATTATTTTCACACAATTCACTAAACTGTATGAAAGTTTGCATCAATGAATATATGAAGATTATAGTCCAGACTATAGACTATGAGACAAGACTAAAACTCTGCTTTAGCAATAAATTATTCTCAGAAAATATCATTTATTCCAATGACTTTTGACTTAACCTCTAATAATCTACTTTGATGAGTTCACTAATTCTTAGATAAGTTCAAAATAATGGCAGTACCTAGGAAAACACATGAGAAAATGAAAGTCTTTGTCTTGTTTCACATTTCTAGACTAAAATCTGATCTGTGAAAAACTGAAGAAAATGTGATTAAATACTGCCTAGTTATGGAACCACAGTGATCAGAGACTGCTAAGGCATGCTTAAAAACTAGAGAGTAGTCTAAATTCAGACAATGTGCATTCACCTAACTGATTTTGAGTAAATTAGAACAATTTTGAAGCTGATACATGAGGTAATAAATTTCAAATAATAAAAAGAGGTAGAGAAGGAAAGAAGTCTTCCTTATGTCATGAAATGGAGACATAACTATATGGTTCTTCCCTTACCACTTGGACCACCATATTGAATAGACCACATAGAGGTAGAAATAAGCAATGAGGACCCTTTTGTCAAGAGATAAATGATTCTGCATTTTCGGGCCTGAACTGGACTTCAATTTGAGATACTATGTAACATTTTTGTGAGTGACTTGAGAAAAATTACAGCTTTCTATGGATTTCTTTGTGTTCTGCCATTGATATGTCTGTGTATGGAGATGTGTGCTCAACTCTGAAAGGAAGGGTGAAAACATTTTCTGTATGTCAGGTTGGCATGAAATTAGTTAATATATTGTGAGCTGAAGATGTCCTTCTTAATCCACTACCTTTGATTTGATTCTAGACTTTGTTGTTTTACACAGCAAAACACAAAATCTCAAAGAAAGTAGGATCAATGATGGAAAGTGGCAAATCAGAGCTGTTCTAAATTCCTGAAGGAATTTTCACTTTCTTCAAGTGCTTGTGTGAGTCCTACAGACACATACACTTGGATTGCCTAAAGTACTGGCTGAGATTTAACTTGCTAGTCAGTTTATAATTCCAAAGCCCCCAGAATGATTCTTAACAAAAATGTGTGCAAAATAATTTCAGCTTCAGAGCATGATGAGTGGACTTCAAGGTGCTTATTTAACTACTTTTAATGTTTTGATTAATTTATTTAATTTTTTAATTGTGTCTTTGCATTTTGTAAATTCACCATATATATGTCTACCAGATTCTTGGAAAACGCATGCTCTTTTACTCCACTGAACTGCAAGCCCTGAAAGCACAAGTTCACTCAGACATTTGTATTCTTTTAGGCCCTGTTTCCAAATCAGTTCTGATGTGCAAGTGTAACTAATTCAAGGAGAACTCAGGGGAAAGTGCTGCCAAATGAACTAGAAAGTCATCATCACATTTTCTTTCCTTAACAAGCAGAAAGAACTGTTAAATTTTTCAGACAGCCATACCAGCACCAGGCAACCTGAGATGACTCGTCATGCTAGAGAAAGACATGTGAGATTAGATTTACTCTTGGAGACCTTAAGTCTACTCTTACAGTACTGCAATGAATCTTTTCACAGGTCTGACAGCTGAACTTGATGTAGTCTTGTGAAAAAGCACGAGGTCAGATTTGATTTGAGGTTTGGTTATCTCTACAGACCACTGGGCTTTCAAGAGGAAGGTGGGAGAAAGAGATGGGTTCATTCAGTTTCCTCATCTCAGAGTACCAGCTGACTTAGATGTTGAAAAAACTAAAGAACTTGCAAATCTTTAGAAATACTTAGAAATTCTTATGTCACACAAGACAGTCACAGTAGTTCTGAACCCTACACTTCTCTTCCTAAAGCTACTGCTGCCCAGCTATTTGTGTTGCAGAGGAAAGCAGTTATACTGAATCTCACCGGCAGCTGCTGCCTGTGACAAATACCAGACTGGTATCAAAAGCCTTTGACACTCTTGCAGGGCCAACTCAGCTCCCTCTTTTATGTCTGGACAGTATTGCTGGAGAGAGCTCTTTGATTTTAAAACCCATCGTTAAATATTGTCTCTGGAACATTTTGATTCTGAGTAATTGGATTACTGAGCAAGGACCAGCTACAGCCTTCACTGCCATGTCATTTATTTAAACAGATTGAACTTGATGTAGGAGGCTATGAGAGAACTTTACAGAATCTCGTGTCCTTGGAAGTTATTTCTTCTCTCCTTCTTTCCTGTAATTCATAGAGCCAATGAGCCACACACACAGACACAAAGATCAAACTTCCAAAAATCAAGAAAATATAAAACTTAAACAAGTCAGACTCTGTTCATTAAAGATAAAGGGAACTGCAGAATTTTGGAGTACTCCAGTAAGTTCTGGTAGCTGAGTAGAGTAAAAGATTGTGACCAAAGGCTGCATTACAGAATGGCTGGTAATAGACATAGGTAGCAAAATCTTTGTCTTTTTCCCTTTGTCAGCTGTGCCCAGCCCAAGGCTGGCTGGTCCTCAGCTGCACTGGGAAGGAAGGTAATGTTGCAAAGTTCTTCCTAGGGAATATTCTGTGAAACCACTGTCACCTCTGCTAAGCTAATACCCTCACTGAAGACAAGTCTGAGGCAGGAGGTGTGAAGCATTTCTGGTCACAGTGGACTTCTAGACAATCTGCCATTGGGCTTGTTTGCTTTTTTGATATTTCTTTGTCCATTTTGAAGCTGATGGAAAACTGTCCAAGAATGAGAAAGTATATGAAGAAGTGCTGATAGGCAACCTGCTGTCACTCAACTCAAAATGGTGCTGCAAATGAGCTAGTCTATGTCTTGTTTATCTAAAATCATTAAGAGGAATCAAAATCTGCCACAATTATTACCACTACCTACAACTTCTGCCTTTTCAGATGATCTGCAAGAAACATGTAGCCAAATAAAAAGCTGAATATGGTGTACAAAATGGGAAAGTGTCATGGGTTAGCACAGTTTTGTTTCTAGTTATGGAAAAATGTAAAATGTATTTCCGAATCAGGACCTGGCAATTGCTTTAAAAAGGACAGGGACTTATGAGAAGTTTAATTAGAATATTAGCATCTGTTTTGACCACTAAAAATGTGAGTTGAGATTTTCGGAAGTATCCTTATGAAAAGTATCCTTGATTTCTTGCAGATTGGCCACTTTTTCCTTTGGCCAGAGAGAGAAAGGTAATATCGTGTGGCAGCCAGAGGTCGGCTGGGCTCTGCTGACCCGGGCCAGAGGAGCGGCCCTGGCCGGGCTGTGCCTCCGGGCCCCGCTGCTGCCAGCACGGGGGAACAGGCAGGCTCTGCCGGCCGAGCCCCTGATACCAGCTACAGGCCTGCCTGGGCCAGGGCCCGCCCCGATTTAAACTGAGGGGTGGGCAAAAAAGGCATTTATGAGCCTGACTGGGTTTTTTTGATTCTGGACTGCCCGGGTCCTCTGATCTCTGATATTTCTGCGTGAGTCCTTCACCCTCCACCCCTAACCAGCACAGCCTTGAACATCTAACACCACAAGCTGCAGCAGGAGAGAAAAATACTCTGGGCAGATTTAACTCTTTCCTGGCAACATGAAGATTCCAAGGCCTAACCCTTCCCTGAGAGAGAAAAGAAAAAGAAACAGAGTAAACATAGAGAAGAAACAGCATGAAGTCTGCTGCCTCTGCTGAGGCGTAGCAACCTGGTTCCAGGAACGGCACGGCAGCCACAGCCAGGCTGCTTGGGCCATCAGCTCACAGACACCAGTGTGGTGGATGGCAAATGGTGTTTTATTAACTGATTACATGGAGTTATAAAACATCTGTTTGCTACATCACATCCGTCTGCTTACGTTACAAATTACGTGTTGCTTACCTTATCAAGGACCCTAAACAACTAAGTGTTGAGAGAGGGCTTCTGTCTACCAGTACAACGCGGTATCTTCTGACCGCCTGTCCCTAATCTCCCACAGAAGTCAGTAGAGTGAGAGTGAAAAGACTATTAGAGCAGGGGGATTAAGGAGTTTGTCATTCCATCCCTATTGACTCATAGAAATGAACTTTATATGTAGATTATCCCTTTAAATCATGGGAAAGATATGCATTTAGAGAGATGATTGTTAAGATTTGTGTGTGGACTTAAGCAAAAATGTTTATGATAGACTAAATAATAATAATCCTATAAAATGCTTGAACAGAGATAGAGATGAGAAGTCCTTTGCACCAGTGAAGAAATGAGAAGATATCTCTATGCCTTGAGATGAAGAATCCTTTACCTCTAGAGTTATTCATTTTTAAAAGCTGACACTCCAATATACAAAAGTCTAAGACCCATGGCCCATGAGCAGCTTGGGAACCTGTTAATGGAAGGGGTCACAAAAGCAAGTTTCCCCAGGCAGCTGTTTTTGTGACGATTAAAAAACCCACAAGAGAACTGTTCTAGGTTGTCAGTGGGATCTGTGACTCAAAGAGAGACTCCTCTCCTAAGGACTGGTGAAAGACTATTTTCAAATCGTAAAACTGACTGAAAATCAAAGATTTTGTCTCTTTACATC
The DNA here is from genome assembly GCF_015227805.2 of Hirundo rustica. Classification (NCBI taxonomy): domain Eukaryota; kingdom Metazoa; phylum Chordata; class Aves; order Passeriformes; family Hirundinidae; genus Hirundo; species Hirundo rustica. The sequence continues at coordinate 36,980,144 of NC_053488.1, read as the reverse complement.
ATTTTGTAAGAAAGTTAAGTTTGTAAAGAGAGGAAAAAGTGTTTTTAGAGTTTCATTCTGTTTTGTTTTAGGTTTTTTCCCACCAACTTCCTTTTTCCATTTATTTTAGTATATGTTAATAAAACTAGTTGTTCATTTTTAAGCTTGAGCCAGTTTTGCTTTTCTCCTAATCTCTCTCTCACAGAAAAAGAATAAACATTAAGACCTCTACACTAAATTTAGCAACTAGATTTTGACAAATGTAAACCCGCTACTGAAAGAAAGAAAGAAAATCATAAATTAAAGAAGTAAGATACTGTAATTTGGTATTTTAACATATCTGGGATCAAATGTTGAAGTTATAAGGCAGCCCCTATCTTCAGGATGCCCTTCAGAGGAGACAACACAAGCCATTCAGGATCTCTTTCAATTTTATTTAAGTGATACAGTGTAATATATGGGAAATTCTGCCTGATTTTTAAGATTTCAACCATCCTTCATTTGCAACAAGTAAAAGGTTGGGAAGGGGGCATTTCTGAACTGGAAAAGTTCCTATGGACCAAAGAATTTAGATTAACTATGCTGACTGAAAGAAGCACCTATGAAGTTTCACCTTTCCAGACCTAGACATGTCTTCTAAAAGTTATCTGTCTACTTATTGTGAAAGCTAAAGTTTGTAGATTTTCCTATGTAGGGTTTTTTTCCAAATTTATACTATTTAAAAATAAGCACTTAAACATCGTAACATTAAGGGCTTTCTACATTTATTTTGTAAAAGTAAATATCTAACAACTCATTATCATCCCTCAAGATAAAGTAATCAGCTATTTTAATGAAATGCCTGAGTTGTTTTTCTCTTTTTATTTTTCAATATATTATTTCTGTTAGCTTTCATGGTTGAATGACATGAGATCAAGCTATGATATGATTAAACTAGAAAGATTTTAAAAAAAAATTTGTAGTGCTCTTACATACTCAACTATGACATTTGAGGAAGACTGTGATGTACATCTTCTAATAGTGACCTTCAGTTTATTCTACAAATATTCTTATTCTTATTATTGTCCAAAAAAGATATTCATAACTTTTGTCAATTTCTAGATCTATTTCTGTATTTTAATGTTCGCAATTATTCTTTAGAGATTTAATGTACTTTACTATTCATGCATCACATACAGAACAACCAGGGGATCATACCCAGCAGCATGGTTTAGTGAAAGGTGGGTCCTGCTTGACCACCGCCTGTGACAAGGTGATCCACTCACTGGATGAGGGAAAAGGCTGCGGATCTTATCTGTCTGGGCTTTGGTAAAGGCTTTGTCCAAGAGAAACTGGCTGCTTGTGGTGTGGACAGGTGCAATGCTAGCTGTGTTAAAGACTAGCTGGATGGTCAGGCCCAGGGAGAGTTGATGAATGGAGTGGTGCCCACCTGGTGGCCAGTCACTGGTGGCCTTCCTTAAGGCTCTGTGTCAGAGCCAGTTCTGGTCAACGGCCTAGATGGGTGAATCACAAGTGCATCATCGGTTGGTTTGCAGGAGATACTAAGTTGGGTGAGTGTGCTGATCTCTTGGAAATTAGGAAGGCTCTAGAGAAGGGTCTGGACAGTCTGGATCAATGGTCCAAGTCCAGCCATGTGACGTTCAAGAAGGTGAAGTGCCAGGTCCTGCCTCTGGGTCACAACAGCCCCATTCACTGCTAGAGGCTGTGGACAGAGTGACTGAAAAGCTGCCTGGTGGAAAAAGACCTGGGGGTGATGGTTAAAAGCAGCTGCATGTGAGCCAGCATGTGCCCAGGTGGCCAAGAAGGCCAAGGACATCCTGGCTATTAAAAATAGTGTGTCCAGCAGGACCAGGGAAGGGATCATCCCCTTGTACTTGGACCTGGTAAGGTCTCACCTTGAATCCTGTGTTCAGTTCTGAGCTCCCCACAACAAGAAAGACATTGAGGTGCTGGATCATGTCTAGAAAGGGCAGTGGAGATGGCAAAAATATCTGCAGTGTAAGTCCATGAGGAGAAGCTGAGGAAGCTGGGGATTTTTAGCCTGGAGAAAAGGGCACTCAGGGGAGATTTATTGCTTTCTACATTTACCTGCAAGGACAGATGATAAGGACATCATTGTCCTGAAAAAGGAATAATATTTATTTATTTTGCAGAAAAAAATAACAGAATAAAAATACATATATGTATTCCTTTATTTTGCATAATTGCACCTCTTACTGGAAATTGTTACATGGTCTTTTAGGGGTCTTCTTTAGTGGTTTTCAGCATCCACTGTTGTAACATTTTAGGTGATCATTCCTTGACCCCACCTCCTAAATAAGCACAATACTGGGGTTTTTGCATGACTCCTCCTTTGTCAGCCTTGCAGAGCATAGCTGGCATGCTTCTTGCCCAGGTTCCATCCCTAATCTACTTCTCTCAAGGTGTTTTCTTCTGCTATTCTGTTCTACTGTCCTTACCAATAGAAAAACAGGAACCATCATCTAGAAGTCCCAGAGAAGATTTAGATTTTATATCAAGAAAAATATCTTCTCTGAGAAAGGGTTGTCAAACACTGGAAGAGGCAGACCAGGAACATGATTAAAACACCATCTGTAGCACTATTTAAAAGACAGATAGGCTTGGTGCTTAAGGACATTGTTTGGTGGTGGACTTGGCAGTATTGTGTTTCCAACTGGATCTTAAATATCTTTAGGCCTTAATTAGGTCTTAAATGAAAGCTATCTATATTCTATTTATTCAAATTGGTTTTGCCTTGTATTTTCATTTTCAAATTCTCTTTTGGCATGAAATGGTTAATACATTCTTTGGTATGTAATTACCTAGACTGATAACACAAAATTTGGGTTGTCCTCATAATTCAAAGCAACGCAATAATCCAAGCATTTAAAAATGTTTTCTCTCTATAGAAAAATTAAAAGCCCTGTCCATTCAGTCTTGCACAACAACTACAACAAAACTGTTTCAAGTGAACTGGTGAGTCTAATAAAATCTAAAGAATAGTGATACATTAGAATCTGAATTTGCAATAAATCTCTGTTGTCCTCTTTCTTAATTACATGAAAAATAATTACTTTTTCTCAAGATTTTCCACATTTTTTCCACATGAATTAATATCCCCAGATTATTCTTTTTATGTCAATGCAAATCTAAACCAAAGAAGGTAGACAGAAAAAATTACAGGGTCAGAGTTTCTAGGTAAGAACTCTTGGATCAAAGCTCCACCTAGCCTATAATTTCATCAATTGTCAAGCAGAAGCTGTCACAAAGGGAAAAATAAAACAAATAAAATATTATCTTCACGGTTTCTGGTGATGACAGTTGAGACTTTGACAGTTCCTATGTATAATGCCTGTCTTGGACTTACACGCTTATCAATTTCTCTGATCTTTTTCAATACATATATACATTCTTAGTAACTAACAGTAACTGGAGTATTGAATTCCACAGAATATTCCTTATCTCCATGATTTTAATAATTATTTAACTAAAATTTTCCAACTTGTATTTTCCAGAACTTTTATTTATTAATCAGAGTGGATTAAAATATTTTACATGTGTTCCTTTATCTTATTACCTTGCCATAAAACTGGTCTCCAAATACTACTCCTCCTTTCCACAAGTTCATTATTTAATTTTACATATTTCTGGGACAAAGTTAAGAACAGACACAATTTATGGATAAAGAGATCAGTATACAGTTTTCTTTTTCAACAATGTCAGGACTTTCACTTGGACCTATCTTGGCTGTCCCACTCCTTAGTTTATTACTGAGAAATAATGTCGTTCCAAGTACTGGACTATTATCTCGTTCTAAAAGAGACTTGTATCCACAATTACACAGAGACATTGCGACTACTAATCTGTCACCATTATTTTCTTTCAACCAAAAGGTAGGGTCATCACAGCACTTTGAGAAGAACTCTTAGCAATCTATAGTATCTACTGCTTGAATTAATATTGCACTAAGATTAATTGAGCATTAAATTATGAGAAAATGGCGTTGCTGGTCTAATTTGAAACCCCCTTAAACTTCAAATATTAGCAATGTTATATGAATCATAATTAAGATTTTTTTAAGGGAAATAATATTCCAAATAGTGTATTAAATAAAATGTTACCTATTCCTTTTATGATTTATGAACAGCTACCAAATGAATGAAGTTTCAGAGATATTATTTTGACTGGAAACTTTCCAGGAAATATAAGAAGAAACCCCACACCTTTAGAACCACAGAAAGAAGATGTCTAAAAACATGTTATTACTACTTTTGAGCAGTATCTCCAGAGACCTTTCAGACTGCTGAATAATTAATTGTATATGCACTGCAAAGAATCCATTTTATTATTTTTCCAAAAGTCCATAACAATTCTTACTAAGACATTTCAGCTTATTGGGTCAAGGCTTGTACTGAGAGACTTTAGCTTATGGATCACTGCTTTGGCTGACTGCAATAGTTTCAGTCTGACAGGTCAAAGTCAATGTATCATACCTTTTTATATCCACTTCTAAAAAAAGTTTGAAATAAAAAACCCAACAAAATACCACTACGGCCAAGAACAGAAACATTGTTTTTCTCTTGCTGTGTCTTTCAAATATTTAAGCCATATTCCAGGCTGAAATTATATTAATTCATTAGGACATGGGTCACCAGTAAGGTGTCATATAAAAGGAAAAGTGAATTATGGCATTGAAGTGCCATTCTACGTACTTGCAGAAGTCAATGCAAAGAGAATGACCTATTTACAGAAGATAAGCTAAACAAATGTTGTCTCTAAAATAATAGTTACAAGAATCTGCTTACTTAAAATCACATAAATTTTCTTGTTTATTTCATTAGTTACTGATGTAAGCAATATAAGTAGCCTTATAAATTACTTGGTGACAAATTACATAATAGCCAAGACTGCATTTCCACTATCTACTGTAGATATGGTATTCCCATTTGCCAAATACAAGAGTATCTATATACAGCAAATCTTCTAGGCTCATGGCACACACACTGTTTTTAGTGCTATACCAGGACAGTTACCTAATGTAGATAGCAGCTATGAAACCTTTATGCAGCTTTCTCTTCACTCCCTCTTGGAGTGTCACAAACTATTGGGTACAAAACTCTCTTTAAAAAAAAAACTCTGATCCTTTCTGTCTGTCAAATGTGGCCAACAGAGAATCACCTTTTGCAGATTGTAGCCTTGCTCCTCAGTCTTTCAAATATCAGGACAGCTTTGTTCTCCTTGTTAAACATTTTATAAATGAACTGGCCTAGAAAACATGCATGCATATCCATTATATATTTGCTCTCAAAGCACAAATATGTACATAACAGGATGTTCTGTAGATTCCACTGCTTTGTATTTAAGAAATGATGCCTGTATTTCTTTCTAATTTCCCTACCTATAGGAGATCATTTCTCAAAATCAGTGTGTATTTGAAGAAAAAAATTTAGGCAGCATCATAAATCATTCAGCAAACAACCCAAATCTATTCATAGCCATACATATGTTGCCAGTAATACAGATAAATATAGACTCATAGAAATACACACACAGACTTTGAGAAAATATGCCTCTAGACAGAAACATATTGTGCATATGCAAATAACTGTCTGGCACTGAAGCTTTGCCCTTTAGCATTCACTTAACTGGATCTCTTTCCTACGCCTGCTCACTCTCATTTTTCCATCTGTTTATTTTTTCAAAGCTTCATTTAAGAATATGGTACACTTCTCAAAAATCAAGAAATATGGTCCTGCAAATATAACTGCCAGGTATAACATAAAATATTGCCTGAGAGAAGTAAAAAAAAAATAAATATATATATATATGTAGAGAGAGAGAGAGAGAGAGAGGAGGCTACATTCAAGTTTTCCTACAAATGTTGCAGGAAATGGGTTTTATCCATTCTGTCCCAGTGATATTCATTCCTGGTTAGTTTTCAAGCCTGGTTGCTTACTTTAAAGAAGCTGTATAATCCAGGCTTGTGATCAGCTTCCTTAATTTATTTCCCTTGAAATGACAGGGCTGGCAAAGGCAGGCTAGCTTCTCAGATGTCTAGATTACACTGTAGCTATGGAAACAGGTGTTAAAATGCTATGAATTTCAAGTTACACTGATATTCTGCACATCACATTCTATACTGATGACAGGTTATTTTACATGCTGACCAATACAACAGCATCAATCTTACTGATTTACACGAGACTGTCAGGTAAGAGAGTCTCCATGATGAACTTGAGGAGCTTTCTTGGTGTTTTACTCTCAATGTGCACACACAGTTGAACATATGTGAACACACAGTACGTATTAAGGGGCAGTACTTGCTACTACTACTCCTCCATTCCTGAAGTCTTGAGGACATGAAGTGCAGGTGCTAAAAGTTAAATTATAAGAAGAAGTATTTACCATTTTTCTTTTCTTTGTTGAAGAAATCACCTCTTAGTCCCTGCTCATGTAATGAACTGACTCGGGTCTGAAAACCTGCAGTGGTTTCCTTGCATAAGGCTGTAGGGAAAAATCCCAACACCTTGGATGGGTGAGGGTATATATAACAAAATAAATATATTTTTTCCTTGGTACAAAATTGTCTAGTTGCCATCCCTGCCTCCCACTGTGACTTCTGTAGAGGTTACAGCAGTATGAGGGTCCAGGCAGGAAGCCAGACCACTTCCCATTGTCCTGTGGAGAATTAATCTCAAAATAGTGCAGCACATTGCATTATTAACCTTCCTCATCACAAACGGAGAAGTCAGAAAATAGTTTTTGTATGATTTTGCACATCTTCCAGATGAATGAGCTATGGAGATCACAGGTTTTCAAAGAAACATACCTGCTCACCCCCAGGCTTTTTCTCACTGTCCTTTACTTTGATACACCCACATTATCTACTGTCCTTTACTTTGATACACCCACATTATCTACTCCCTCACAGTCCTGATATTTGGGTGAGAGATCTATGTTGCTCTTGTATATGGACATTCCCCAGTCAGCTCAACATCTGCTTCCTCCTTTGTGCCACACAGTCAGTCCAATCCTTCCTGAACATGCCTCTTCTATCAACAGGGCCTTTTTAAATTTTCGGATATTTATTGTACTTTTGATACCTCTTATTCAGCGCAATTCAAACAGTGATGAATTTCAATTTGGTGTCAGATTGTAATTTTATTCCTCACAGTTGTGTAAACTGAAAAGCTTTTCCTTCCTGAAGAAACTGGAAAACTTTTTTTAAACTATGTTGATAATGTATACTATATTTGGCACAAAAAATTATCTTGTCAAAGCTTAGTCTTAAATTATTTTCTAAAGTGTGATAAACCAATAATCACCTGAACAATTTAAAAAATGTGAAGGCTTTGCTATACAGTTCTAAAATTGCTATTTTAAAATATCAGTGGGAAAATTTATGATCAATTGGTCCAAGAGAAATACAACACATTAGAAATAAGATAGTAAAAGATGTAAATTACATTACCAGTGATATATATAATGGATAATATGAGCTGCAGTCTGAAATTCCCTATCCATAGTCTGTGCTGCTGTGAATGTCCACACTGCTTCACAGCAGTTCCAAGAGTTTATTCTGCTTTCAAGCAACCCCTGCACAGCTCAGTTATCTACTTTAAATATATGAAACAACACAGAGGTAGTTTACTTTTTATGGTGAGGACCTCCTCACAGACATTTGAGATAGGGCCAAAGACTTTGTATGAGGCATAGCATCACTATTATATGAAACATTTCCAGAAAATTGTGGGTTGGAACTAATTGCACAGTAGAGTAAAACATCTCCGCACACCAATGGAGAACTTCAGAATTATTTAATTTTCTGAATAAAATATTCTCTAAGTGAAATGCCAAAAGTATTACTTCTAAAATTTTGAAATACATATGCTGGAAAGTCAAAGTTAAGATGAGGGTAGTCATCATACTTCCCCCCCAGTTTCAAGAAGGTTAAGGTATAAGCTAAAAGCACAATGAGGAAAAAAGAGCTTAGTCCCTCTTGCTCATGAAGGCAACAGCAGTCAAACAAATTAAAGGAACTAAAGAAATTAAAGGAATTTCAACACCATTTATGTTCACATTTGCATGACTGGATGAAAGATGTTTGAAGGCCTTTCTTGTTCTGCCTCCCTTTCAAACCCTCTCTGTTTTCACACTGAAGCATTCACTTCAGTATAATAGAAGTTGTGTGTAACGCTTCCTTAGTCTATTAACCAAAACTGCTCTGCTGAAACACAAGTTTTCAGCAGTCACAGCCTTGTGTGGTGACACCTGTAAACACTAAACTAATAATACAGCTTTTTCTCAGCTATTCAAATTTTAAAAAGCATTACCCACTTGACACAGCAGGGTCTTCTTTGACTGATAGCAGCAGCATGCATTTAAAAGCCAGTTCAGTTTTCAGATTCTTTTCCCTATCCAAGGCCTTAAGAGATGATGTTTCAAAAGATTTCACTGGGCAGACAAAGGATTTTAGACCCACTGCCTCTATGGCAACTGAAGTCTTAAAAGGATTCATTTCTTCTAGACATAATTCATATGACTGACACTTTTTTCACTATTATGTCAAGTTCTTCCCTAAGGAAAACCTGATTCTGTTATGTCCAGTCAAAATAATTACACCACAAGACATAACAGTTTGCTCCAATAATTCCCCATTAATCAGCCTGCATTGGTTTTAGGCATGGGTCCCAGAGGTTAATGAATGGATCATTAAATCTACTGTGCAATAAGCCCCCCAGAGTATGCCCATTTTTTGCCACACCACTTGTTTAAGCAAGCATTCTACTTACGGCAAAGACAGAAATTATAAACTTAGAACAGATGACGCAAATTATACACTTTTTTAAAAATCTTCCCTGCAAGTATTTGGTAATAAGGTGAGAAGGGTGAAACTAAAGTCAAAGGAGAATGATTTTGAAAACTGTATCATAAAGAGGTTTAAGTTAAAGAAAAAACAAAAAACAACAACAACAATAAAAATAACAAACAAACAAACAACAACAACAAACTCCTCATGGAGTTATTTGATCTCCTTCAAACACCCATTCCCTGTAGGAAACTAGAGATGCCCATCTGGGATGTGAGAGTTCTAAAACACACATGAAGTGTTAAGTATCACTGGCTCTTGCACAGAAAAAGTCATCCTTCCCACCTCCCAGTTGGTATCTTTAAATAGCTCACATTATTTATGGTGTATATAGCATTAATGTCCTTCAGTTGTTCTATTTTCAAGGATGGAAAAGCAGTTGCTAAGCATTTCTAAATGACAGGCCCAGGGTTCATTAAAAATATGGCAAACATTTGCTAAGCTCATTAAGTGCAATTTTTGTGCGTGTGTGTATCAGATTCCTCCTCTGCATGTTATGCGTGACCAAACATCTATTAACCCTAATCCCATTGATGAGTCTGATACATTCAAACTAGCAATTAGACAAAACAAAAGGGATATTTACTGAGAGACTCATAAATGGGCTTTCATATTGGTCTAAGCTGTTGCAAAATGACAGTTTAATTCCCTTCTGTTAATCCCCACCTACAAGAGTACTCCCTTTGTTTGATTATAGGTTGTCAGATTTAGGGATTCTGATTGAATCAAAATTTTAAGTAAACCAGAAATACACAATAATTACACTTGCTAGGTGCTGCTGCCTACTGTACAAGCAAAGTAAAAGCATCAAAAAATTAAATGAAATTCAAGAAAGGAAAAAGAATTCCAGGAATCACCTATTTATAAAACTATACATATATATATTTCCTCCATCTAAATCCAGAAAAAAATAAAGTCACTTCTTTTTGTCTGTACAATAACATGTTTTGATACTATTACCTACTAAACACCATTTTTCTAGAACCAAGAGCGTTTCTCCGGAGCCATAGAGTAGACATCACTCTTTTCTTGAACAGAATGACCTTTCTAGCCAGAACAGACATTATTAGGAATTCTGCAAAATATTTACTACATAAATTGTCAGATAGAGAGTCTTTTATAGAAAAACTCAGAAACATTTGTTAGGAAAGTACTTACCTGTTTGTGAAGTAGTGGTTACAACACTGTTGCATGTCTTGTCAGTAACATTTAACGGTGCAAGTGTTGGTTCTGTTCTATCAAGTGTGAACTGGGCTGCTGTGAGTTGGTAAAGAGGAAGCATCATTTATGCCACACAAAATTAATATTAAGTTTTCACAGCACAGTGACAGTGCTTTGCAAGTGAAAACTTCTGACATTTACATAGATTAAAGCAAACTAACAAACTAAAGCCCAAGAAGGCTCATTCAGTAGATTTTTCTCAAATTTTCTCTTTAAAAAAAAATTTATCTACTGAAGGGTTTATGTCCAACTTTTATGCCTACAAAATGATCATTAACAATGTGAAGTAATTTTTAACTAATCTCTTCTGGATTTCCAGAAATTCCACTTCTTACTAAACAAAGGCTTCTAAAAAGTGATCATGCAGAAAATCTTCAGAAGAAATACTCAAACACAGTAAAGATTTTTAAATAATTATTCTAAGTCATATTTAATCAGAGGAAAAGCAGCACCTCATTTCAGAAGAACTGTAATAATTATATACATAGAAAATTCTTGTGTATGTGTATAAACAGAGATTCTATCAGTCATTTAAAATTGTATTTTAAAGTAAGCTTTTTCCCCAAAAAATCTTCAATTAAAAGGACTATGCTGCTACTTTTTGAGAATTAATACTATGAATTCATCCTTTCAGTCTACTAGTGTGTACTACGGACCTAAGTCTTCTATTTAGTTATTCAAGAGATGTCTAACAGAAAAACTCTCCCTGAAATTTCTGTCATATTCATAGATTTATTCCCTTTGTGATGGTGATATTTCTATGATTCCAACAAATCACCTGCACAGGGATGCCTTCCACAGATGTTTTTGGCTTCTCTTTCCCTCAATACAAACCATATATCACTGTTTCATCAGGATATTTTCAATAGGTATGACAAAATTTTACAAAACAACAAAGGTAGAGGAAAGGTCCAGAGTGCAAAGGGACTCTCTCTGCTGAAGTATGTATGCTTGGACATATTTCAGCTTTAAAAAAAATTTAGCTTCAGACTGACCCACTTCACAATAGGAAGGCAAATAAATCATCATGGATTTTTAATAATCTAAAATCAATAAGATGCAATGAGCAATTACCCCATTAAAAAGTAATTGCGGCAAAAGAGCACACCTATGTATATCGAGAGCCTTAAGTAGGATCACTGATAAGTAAATGGCTCATTAAAACCAAAATCAACAGACTTTTAAATCCTAGATTTTTAAAACATAAAACTGTATTTTCCCTTGATTATGCATTTTTATTATTAGTTTTCTCTCTATTCCTTGCATAAGAAATAACAGTTTAAGAACTATTGTGTGTGCTTTGTCTTAACAGATACTGAGCTATATTCAAACATATTATACATTTTATAAGGTGGAGAGCAAACCTGAAGACATTTTTAGCTGAAGAAAATGCAATTGATTAATTTTTTTCACTTCTTGCATTGGCGTGTGTTACTTCTCCAAATCCATTACTCAGAAAATTTTGTCTTTGACATTACTCCCACCACAGAAGAGACTTATACCACTATGGAGATAGAGGTGCCAAGGTGGCCATAAAATTAATTTTCCTGGTATTTCTGGTTTCATTCTTCTTGAATTTTAAAACAAAATTGGAACCTGAAATTTCATTGTGTGAGCTTTACCATTCTTTACCAGTTCTTGATGCCGTGTTTTACCTTGTTTCAAGCCAACATGAGTTATTTGCTAAGTGGATTGTTGCAAAGTAATAGAAACATGTACAAGGTCATATTAGTTACACTGAGAACAGTATGAATAAATGCAGTTAATAGATCAGATTAAATATCTTCTATTTGCAAGCTTAACTAGTCATACATATCTATCCAGTTTCTTTCTCCTCCCCATAGTTTTGTCTTTTTGTGACTTAATGAAAGCAGGCAAAAATGAAAGAAGGCCTCCATCATATAAAATCCCTTAAGCACAAAGTACAAATCACATAGCAGCATCTGCATGTGTTTAAACAGGTATATTTTCCAATTGGTTACCTGTACAAGTTTTCAGTTAGTAGGCACCAAGGGGCAAACAAAATTTCCAAATGCTACACTGCTCCAGCAGTCAGCAAAGGACTAAAGAGATTTTAAAAGCAGAAAAAAGAGAATGCAGACAATTGTTTAGTGCAGAATTTTCCTTTCAACTTACTCTTTGCAGAGGAGCAAAATGTTCTGGTAAACAACCTGAAAAGCAGATTCTTTATCCATTTTTACCTTGACACATAATGTCGGTTGTCTGTTCTGCAAAAATCATGCAGAATACATAGCCAATGTAGAAATTAATCATCACACTTTATGGATGTAGTAAATAACGAATTGCCCTGAATTTATTTACCACAAGATTATCCCACAAGGAGAACATATATATAATCAAATACAACATTAAAAAAAATAAAATGCTTTTCATAATTTTCACTTCCTCATCCTAATACATGCAAAAAAAAAAAAAAAAAAAATCCTGGTAAATATGTGGAAACACTTGATCACATTTTTGTTTTCTCCCGAAATCCAGAAAATATTCTAACATATAATCTTAAGCAAACTTATTTATAGCCACACTGACTTTCAGTTTAGATATTTTAGCAGATAAAATATGTTTGGGTTGCTTTTAATGTCAACGTTGCTTGGAAGTCTCTCATGCTGAACTTTTCCTGTTTATTTTTTTCTTTGTTTTTGCTTTGGTTTACAATATTCTTGTGAAGTATTTGCCTTGGGCATCACTCACAGTACCAGCACACAGGACATTACTTTCCACTGGGGCTGTCCTTAGACCCTTTTTCAAGTTGTTGACATACATGGGCATTGTCAAAACCCAAAACATGAACTTATAATACTGGAGACGATACGGTCCAAAGGGGACCAAGTGGGACTTCTTAAATGGAAGTCTGGTTTGGGAGTGTAAATCTGGTTTAGAAGGATAGAAGTATACTCACAGACATGCATAACTCACACATTCATCAAGTAGCAAATTTTCACCTCTCACTCCTACATCCTTCTATTCCCGCTTACCCAAAACACAACAAACAAACAAAAAAACCCCAAAAACCACAATTTCACTAGTTCAAAAAAAATTGTGAAACTTTCTGTGTGCATATATTTATTATATTTAATTATATTACAATATTTACTTTTTTGCTCCTTCTTTTTTTTTTTTTTTTATTTAAGAAAACCATTTCAGTGAAGGTAAAAAAATGGAGAAAAAGTGTCATGAAAAATTCAGATTTAGATGACGAATCCAAAGATAAGCAAAGCAGTTTTTAAAGAGCTAAACTGTAATTGGAAATCCACCTTTTCATATCTGATAAATTAAATAAAACCAAGAAGCAAATAACAAAACCAAACCTGACAAACCAAAAAATCAACCAAGCAAACAAAAAACCACTAGAACTGAGACAGGTGTCCTTCAAGAAATGTTTTCTCAATCAAAACTTTGGAAACATCTGAAATCACAACTGTGGAAATAGTATGTTAGAATGGAAGGAAATCTAGCAGGATTTATTTGTAATGTTTTACTGGTAGAGATGCAGTAGAAACAAAATATCCGCATAACATACATGGTGTTCTTTTTAAGCCTTTATGCCACCTCTAAGCCCTTCAGGCCCAGCCATTCAGGCAGTTTGCAGATTTTCCATTGGATTACAGAAAACGATGCCAGCCCGGGTAACCTTTAGCTCACATAACTCTAATTTAAATGTATATCCTATTACAATGGCACAGCAAGTTTCCAGATCTCAACCATGTTGGCATTTGCTCCAGAGAAAGATAGAACAAAATGGTCCACAGAGGTCCCATTCATGTTAAACTGGCTAAAACCCTGAGTGACTGTTTAGTCACAGAGTTATGCAGCAGGAAGTAGACAGTCAATGAGCTTAGGCTGCACCAGCCTGTGTCAGGACCACAGCCTCAAACCTTTCACCAGGTATTCTAGAATATGTTGCTATTTAGCCAGAGATGTAACATTTCAGACCTACCTGTTTCAGGTCTTTTCTCAAAAGCAGGTACATGGAAGGTTACACATTAACCATTATTCCCAGTTACTCCTAATGGAATTTGTGCACGCTGCTTTGAAAACGTAGCCTTTAGGCCGATATACAGTTAGCATAACAAGTAGCTGCTACATGGCCAGGCAGACTGAATATTCAATTTAATATCTGTGTTTTCTGAATCAATATGAATTTATTGCAAAGTAAACACTTGGGCTTAATCTATTACTGTCATATAAAACTGGTGTTCTTCCTAAGCAGCATTAAGAAATTTGGCCTGACCTTTTATGTTGACATGGAGTAGTGTCTTTCATAGGAGGAAAAATCTGCAAAGTCTTTGTCATCCAGTGCAGAATAATAACAGAAAATACATAATTTGACTGAATTCAGGTCTGTGTTACTAAGTATGTTGTATTCATGGACTTCAGTCAGCTGTGAGCTACAACACTGTTTTACCAAAAACAGTACATTATGTCTATGAGTTAATCAGGCCAAAATCTCTCTGTGTCTGAAATTCATATAGCTCCAACATTATACATATAATGGTCAACCTACCCTACAAAAACAACAGGCATGCAACCAATATCACTATAATTTTACTTGAAATAAGGCCAGTTACATAGTGAGGGGAAAAGAACTCCTAGATTCACTTAAATAGAGAGTAGATTCTAGTTGAGAAAAAAGGAGTAGATTTGTGCTTTTAATTAAATTGCACATTCAAAGCACAACAAAAGTGAGCCAGTATCTTTGAGGGTGCAAGAGGGGTGGGGAATTAAACGTCTCCTCTTTTCTCAAGACTTACAAAAATGCTTTAATTGCACTACATGCCCAAGTAACTTGCTTTTATATGTGTACAAAAATTGAAAGGGGAAATGATAATGGCTAAATAGTTCCTGGCTTAGGGGCAATAGTACATGTCATCATCCAGAAAAAAAAATTCTAAAATGGAAACAATTTGAGGACAATAAAATTATACCCACAAAACTAAAATTTGAGTCAGAGAAAAGTCCAAGACAAACTACCTTTTGCAATATGTCTTAGACTCATGAGCCAATCAGTAATAATTAAGAATTCCTCTAGATGAAAGTTGTGAGCTTTTTCATGAATACATAACCTAAGGAAAGAAATGTTTTCTGACAGTGACTGGTGACTCCCAGCCCAGACAGAGTTCTTGTAATGGTTTATAAAAAAGCAAACTCTACCTCTAAAACCTTTATCCTCCTTATTCTCACAGGTCAGCCACTCAAAAAAAACCAAACCAAACCAAACCAAACCAAACCAAAACTGCATCTCATCATTCTACTACCCATTGTACCTGTAAGCCAAAAAATTTTTCTTTGTGGCATAAATGGCACACACTTCTCCCACTTGGTCAGTGAGATTTCACAGGCAGTGTAATACAATTGCTGAATTGAATCCATGAAGTTAATGAAAATAAAAATTACATTGTGAATTAGGTAAATGACATTTTTTATATTTCTATAAAAGCATTCAAGAATTTTAAGTTGTTCTGGATTTGGTGCCAGAAACATAGGATTTCACACCTTGAGGTTTACTAACAGAGATTTCCATCCTTATTTATTCTTTATAGAAAGGAGATCCTACAGCAAAAAATTAATGCTTGACATAATTTGAAGAACTAAAAAGAACTCTTACTCATCCAATCCAGTGCTTCTGTTTAAAATGGAAACAAAAACATTGTCAAGATTCAAGCCTGCCTTGTAACACAAAATCTTAAATACTTTGAAGCCTGTGTAACTGGGTTGTCTGTTTTGCAATTGGATAGGAGATTCAAGCACAGCTGTGATCTATAATGTTTGCTGTGCTTTACCATTGGCAGGAGTCAATGTCTTTCTTCATCAGCTCTTAAACTTCACAAACTTATATCTACAAAGGGAGTGTTAGAAAACATAATAAATATGTATTAACATACAACTTGTATGCATACACTTTTTATATAACATATGATTTTGGATGGATGGTTAAAATTTAAAGTAATAGGAAATTTAATTACAGATAAAAGAAGCAGTGGTTTTGCAGAACCCACAATGAGATTTTCATATATTTGTGTTAATCATAGACAGGTCAATACAGTATAAAATTAAGATATTTTTTAAATCATCAGGGAGATGTGAAAAAGGAGGGAGGAAAAAAGGCAGGTCATCTTAAGTATGAAATCAAGCAAATTTCATTTTTTCATTTAGCACCAGGCTTGAGTATCATTTCCTCTTAACTGTTCCTCAGCAATAACCCCTTAAGAGCCATTGACAAGTTTTGCCCATATAAAGTGAGGAGGGACAAGTACCAGCATGCATTGAATGTAATATGATTGATGAAATTCCTGAAAACTCTTTCAGTTCTTCATACATAGAGCTCCTGCAGAACTTACTCAGGCAAACTTCTATTGAAGGCAATTTGAATTCCTGTCTGTGGCAGCTTGTGTCTCCACTACAAGAGAGTGGTATTATATTTAAGAGACATAAAGTCCTATCCTACCAGATAGGAAATTTACCCCTAATATAATCTTTTACACTGGTCTGTCTGATACTAGGAGGATGCAGAAGGAGTTTCTGTTCCAACACTCCACATTGTGTCTCAGACTAAGTGGGAACTTGACTGCAGGAACTTGTGACTATTTTCTATTTTTTTCCTGTAATTTAATAAAATTGAAGTATGCCAGGATCACATGTAATTTGCTACAGATGACATTCAGAACTTAAAGGGAAGAATTTTTTTGTTGATTAATAGAAAATGTAGAGAAGTAATATTTCAAATAATTAGAGCAGATGTGTGAACATCTATATCACCACTCTTATGTCTGTGAATGTAAAGGAATACGTAACAAAGGTCACAGTCAGACCAGAAATTCAATGACGTAATCTCAAAAAGCACCGTAATTCTAAGGGCTGACAGTACTTTTGGTAGGTGAGAGAAGGCTTCAGAACAGCTCCTTGGAGCAAGGTCAGGACTTGGGACTCAGAGCAGCAGTTTTGTGGTTCTTGTATAAATATGATATTGATGCCTTAAGTTTTAGCTTTCAAGTTTTTCAGATTCTGTGCTGCCTAGGTGTGTAATTCTGAGCCTCATATTAAGTGCCAGTAAGCTCCCTCACAGAGTAGGTACAAGAAACAAATCCTTTTCCTGATGAAGACCAAGGACTACTTTCAGGCCCAAAAGCATAACCAATAGTGGACTGAAGAGAGAAACAAGACAAATGGGACCTCACAACCTGAAGCTGTAATTGGATAATTAAACCCCAATATGCAAACAGACCAAAACTTATAAAAGACCTCATTACCAGTAGTCTATTTATTTTTTGATCATTCTAAGTCCACCTTGGGTGTAGCCCTGGTCAGGTTCTATCCTGCCCAAGGTGCACCCTACATGCCTTTCAATAAATATCTACTTTATTCTCTAGCTCTGTCTAGTCTCTGTTTCAGGTCAGCCTTCCCAAGGTTATCAATATTTCACAGTCAGCTGCTTTGTGTTCCCCATTTGAACCAGATGCAATGTTCTTGCCAAATGCTCTCTTCAATTTCCAAAACTGATGTTTTGTGTTTGCCACTCACACAGAGCATTCCTCTGCACCCACTTCCAAACATGACAGAGTTCTCATTGTCAATAATTTAACTGTATGTACAAATACAATAATAATGCAAGCACAGAGTAAAATATACAAGCAATGCTAAAATAGCTGCTATACCAGATAGATATTAGTATCATAGTTTTCAAAGACAACTATGCTGAGAAGAAATTCTCTAGTGTTGAAGTGATAGCAATGTGCCAGACTGCACATTCCATTTCTCTCATAGTCACCATGGGTACATAAAGAGTCTGATAGAGAGCTTATAATTAAAAATTGACCTGAAAAATCTTTTTTGACAATCTTAGCTTTCTCCATTAGACTTCTCACCAGCTCCTCTGTCTTACTTTCCAAGGGGAAGGTACATTTACTTCATTTTTTTTTGTTTTCCTTAGCCTAAATACCTGTAAATAGAATCACAGAATGGGTCAGTTTGGAAGACACCATAATGGGTCACGTCATCCAACCTCCCTGCTCAAGCAGCCTCGCCCCAGAGCACATGGCACAGTATTGTATGCAAATAGTTCTTGAATATCTCCAGTGAGGAAGACTCCAAAACCTTTCTGGGTGACCTGTGCAAGTGCTCATTCACCCACACAGTAAAGAAGCTGTTCCTCACGTTCAGGTGGAGTTTCATGTGCATAAGTTTGCCTGTTGCCTTTTGTCCTATTGCTTGGCATCACCAAGCAGAGCCTGGCTCCAACCTCTTCATATCCTCCTTTCAGATACTCACAGACATTGATAAGGTCTCCTCTCAGTCATCTCTGCTCAAGGATGAACAGGCCCAGGTCTCTCAGCTTTTATTCCTAAGACAGATTCTCCAGTCCCTTAATCATCTTCATCATCCTCCTCTAGACCTGTTCCGGGGCCTCCATGTCTCTTGTCCTGAAGGATCCAGACACAGTTCTCCACACATAGCCACACCAGGGCAGGACAGAGTAGAGTAGAAGGGCATGTTCACACCCCACCCCCAGCTTGTCCTCCTGGCATTTCTCTTCCTGATGCACCCCAAGACACCATTGGCCTTTTTGGCCACCAGAGCACACTGCTGGCTCATGTCTTGTTGTCCACCAGGAGCCCCAGGTCCTTCTCCACAGAGCTGCTTCCCAGCAGGTCAGTCCCAGGCCCTGCTGGTGCCTGGGTTATTCCTCCCCAGTGTAGGACCCTGCTTTTGGTCTTCAATTTCAAAAGGTTCCTCTCTGCCTATCTCTCCACCCTGTCAAGGTCCATCTGAGGGGCTGCACACTTCTCTAGTGTATTTACTACTCCTCCCAGCTAGGAGGAAGTCTAAGATGATATTGTGAGAAACAGTGTCAAAAGCCTTGCTGAAGTCTAGGTAGACAATATCTATCGCTCTCCTTTGTCCATCCAGGTGGATGCCAATCAAAAACTGGCACATCCAGTTTTGATGCCAAACTGATTTTTGCTTTTATATATTGTTCATATATATTTGTAGCTCTGTAGCTTATTGTAAAACTATACAAATTCATGGATAATATTTTCCCTACTCTGCTAGACAGAAAGAAAAAAACCTGTTCCTAAGGCTCTGTCCTAATTCTGCTTCTTCTGAGAATGAAGGTTGAGCCACCTTCCCAAGATATTTTCTCTCATAAATAGCTAACAAGGAAGGAGGGGTTCAGAAGAAGGTTGAACTAAGAGGGGGAATTACCTCACCACCTGTGTTTCTAACTGTGGATTCTTGTCAATTATGCTCATTTGCTAAACTGTTAAAACTGTATTTGCCCTATGTTACATGTACTTTTTTTTTTTTTTCATATTTTCAATGTGCATTCTGGAGTGTCATGCACCTGCGGGTATCTTCACTAAAGGTAGCTGCATTTTATCACCTGATCTTTTTTGGCACTTGGTTTTATGGCTCAAATAGGCAATAGTTTAATCATAGAAGGTCAATCATAGATTGGTCAAGCATGATTTACCACTAATTAATCCACTATTACTGATCATCTTCTTGTTTTCCATGGGGATAGAAACAGCCTCCAGAATGAGGTGTCTCACCACCTTTCCAGGGATTAAGGTGAAGCTGATCAGCTGGTAGTTCCCAGGATCCTCTTTTTTTTCCCTTTTAGAATAATAGGGTGACATTTTTCTTTCTTCCAGCCTTCAGGCAACTTTTCTGATTCAAAGATGATAATGAGCAACCTGGCCATGGTGTCTGCCAGTTCTCTCAGTACCCATGTATGCACCCCATCAGGGCCCATGGACTGGTGGATGTCGAGTTTGCCTTGATACCCCATCAAGGATTGGTTCTGTAAACCAATCCTCCATGAAGGAATGAAAGCCTACTTTCCAACATTCCTTTACCCTGGTCTCCTGTGTCAGAGATTCCTGAGGGCTGGTCTTGCCAGTGCAGAACAATGCAAAGAAAACGTTCAAGTAACTCTTATCTTCTTTGCTTTCTCTGTTACCAAGGTTCTCCCTCAATTTAGTAACAGTATCACAATATAATTTACTTCCCTTTGGTTACTGATGTATTTAAAAAGCCCTTCTTACCCTCCTTGACACTGTTGGCCAGATTTAATTCAGGATAGGCCTTGGCCTTTCTTGTCTCATTTCTGCTTACTCTGTGATCTCCCTGTATTTATCTCCCCAGTGGTCTGACCCTGCTTCCATCTCCTGTGTGCTTTCTGCTTATACTTGAGGAATGACAGGAGTTCTTCATTAACCCATGGATGTCATGGATGTCACTTGCCCCCACAGACTAATTTCTTGCTCATTGGGATGTACCATCCTTGAACTAGGAGGAAGTGACCCTGGAATATCAACTCTTCTTCCCTAATGGGCCTATTCCCTGGGATTCCTCCAACAAAATTTCCTGAAGTGGCTAAAGTTCTCTCTCCTGAAGTCCATGGTTACAGTCTCTACTTGCTGCATTGTTCACTCCTCACCCAATACAGAGCTTTACAACCTCATGGTCACCACCCAGCCAAGGCTGCCCCCAACCTTCACATCCCCCATAAGGCCTTCCTTGATTGTTAGTGTGAGGCTTAGCAGCTACAACATTCCCTGGGGATCCTCCACTATCCATGACAGGAAGCTATCAGTGTTTTTCAGAAACCTGCTGGACTGTTCTTGTTTCACAGTGAGGTTCTTCAGCAGGTATCAGGGTAGTTAAAGTTCCCCAACAGAATCAGTTTCTGAGTCAGCTTTGTGCTGCATGCAGAAGGCCTCATCCACTTCCTTCTTTGTTGCCTGCTTGGCTGGCCTCTAGCAAACACCCAGAAAACCTCATTATTATTGTATTGTTGCTGATGCTATTTATTATCATTATAATTATGTTTATCATCATATTATTGTCATCACAATTTCCTACTCCCCATATTCAGGCACTGCCCCTATATTCTTTCTAGGATAAATTTCATTGATTACTGCATTGCCTGTGCATTTCCTTCTTACAGTTTCTTTTGTCTAGGAGGTCCTTACTGACCCATGCTGGTCTCCTTGGTCACCTTCTCTCATGTGGGAATCAAGATCTCTCATGCTTAAAGAACAATGTCCTCAAAGAGCTCACGGTTCCATTCATTTCCTCCATTTCTGAAGGCAGGTTCCCAGGGTGTCCTGTCCACTAATTTATTTGAAAAAATTAAATTTGTCTCTCCCACAATTTAGCATTCTGTCTGTACTCCTCCCCTAGCCTATTTCCCTCAAGACTGAGTTCATCAGTATACATCACTGGAGTTGAGGTTATCACCAGTCTTGTTCTTTCATGTTTGTGAGCAACCAGTCCAATATTGCTTCTACTCTGCTCAGACTGTGGTGAAAACTTCAAATTTGAGGTATTCATTGCTACAAATGGGGAGAAGACACTTAAAGGCATGATTCTAGACAGAAAAGAAGCATGTTTTATAATGGAGACTTTGTAACATGGAGCAGAGAAGGGCTGAGTGTGCTCTTTTTCACTATATATATATATATATATATAAAAATATATATATATAAATTCACTCGCAAAAGAGTAACCTGAGTCAACCACATTTTAAAGTAAATAGATTAATATTTTAATTTGAATTTTCAAGTTGATGGAAATAATTAATCTATTTTTCCAGTTAATGGAAATCATTAATTTAAATTTTAGAATTGCAGCTTTCCCTATCTTATAGTAGCTATTATTCACAGAAATCACAGGCCTTTTGTGCTGACTGACATCTGATTTGCAGAGTTACAGGGCCTTTTCCAAGAGCCTTGCTGCTGCAGAGAGCCCTTCTGGAAAGCATGGCCTCAGGACGTAGTCTAGATGTTTCACTCCTGTAAAAGGTAGAAGTGCTACCGCCTTCAAATTAACAACCTTCTGGCAACAAAATCACAATAAAGGCAAACATTTCATTCCAACAGGATTTTTTTTCTGGTGACAATGTAACTGCTTTCAGGAAAAATAAAGATACAAAATGAAGTTCAGTTAGCTTAGAAAAATAAAGTATTTTAAAAGTTTCACTATTTTTCACTATTCATTATTTTTCATACCTACAAGACTCGCTGCAAAGTTGTGGCTTATGAGACTCCCTATATGTGAGAATTGGTATTGCAGAAATTTTGGGAGAACAGCTACAAAACAGGTGCTTGAGACAACTCCTTCTATAAGGAACATCTTTCACTAATGTTTAAAGTCTAGTACTAGTTCCTACTTATTTCCACAGAATTCCTGGGTGAAAAAAGAGTGCCAAGAGAGATCAAGACAGGCAAAAGGCATTAAAAATTTGATCTCTTTTGTAGTGTTTATCTTTTTCCTTTTCTTAAAAATAATCTTGAAATCATTCAGCTTGTTTTCTTCTGCAGTAAATATCCAGGCTTATGCATTTCAGACATTATGAACATATGTGTTTGGGTTGAAATAAGATCAAGAGGATAAGCAAAAATATATAAAATAGGAGATATTGTATGGTCTACATAATTATGTTTGCCAGTTTCCCAAGTCTGGGAGACCTTCCCATTTCTGTGTCCCCGGGGTATTGTCCAAAGAAGAGACTTCAGGATGTACTCATTTGAGAGTGGCAAGTCATTCAAAATTAGGATTATATCAAGTCTGACAATTACATGTATGATGAGTCCATTAAGAAATACATCTACAGTCACTTTGTTTCCAAATGTGTTGAAGTGAGACTTCGACTCATTTCTAGGAAAACCAACTGTAGAAACCATTGCTTAAATCAGATGTCCTTCCTCTTTGCCTTTCTTTCCTGGTGCCATTGAGACATTCACTTATAGCTCTGTGCAAAATGTTGGGAGCAGCTGCAGCTGTGGAGCAGATGTGTCAGAGAGTATTCTGCACACCTGGGACAGATGACAGCAAAACACTTCAGTGGAAGATCAAGAAGTTTGTGATTCCCACTGCAACTGTCTCTCCTTTCCTGAGATACAAAGCAACTGCTGGTTTTAATGGAATAAGCAAAGGGGCTTGATCATATCTCTAGAGATCGGGGTTGCCCATGTCAGTCTGAGAGAACTTTACCTTCCAAGGCAATAGGAAAGCATGATGTCTGCCCATGTCCACTGGTGAAGGAGATGATAGGGAGCCAAAAAAGTAATTCTGGGAAATCTGGGCATTTCCTTCTTGGTCACACCACAAACAACAGTTTTCTTGGATATAATTTTTGCCTGTATCCAGTTATTCTTTTTTCAGTAGGAGAAATCAGCTGTAATTTTCATCCAATCCTTTAGACAAACAGAATTTATTTTGAATTTTGGTCCAAGTTTAAGTAGCTTCAGGGGGAAAACAAACAAACAAACAAACAAACAAACACCCAAACAAAACAACAACAACAACAAAAACCCACCACCTGAAGATACTGTGTTTTAGATTACCATTATTATGTTTTCAAAGCAAAATGTTTTCATTTCTTAAATTTGTGACCATTTTTCAAAGTCAGATTAGATTTATTTTTAGAAGCATTAAAATTGCAGAAACACAAAGCCTTGATTTATTTCAGATTAAATAAAGCATTTCTATTGGTTATTAAATTTCTCATGGAGCTTATTTGTTTGTTTATGTTTGATTCAGTTTGATTCAGCACAAATAAATAAATAAATAGCTGAATTTTCATGGGTCTTGAATTCACTATGACTAATCTGATTAGAAAAATAAGTATTTGGCAATTTTCCTGATGAGTAAGCACACTGAATGCCACAAATTCACAGACACTGTTCGTGTCTGATTTAAGAATATATGCGTAGCATTGAACAATAATAAAAGAACTTCTTATAGCTGTGCTGGTCTAAGTATAAAAAAAGAGAGGAAAGGTTTATAGTGTTAAATGCCATATGTTCTGGAAAAGTGGGCATAGCCCTCTTCCCCTCCTTCTCCCTCCACAGGCCAAGAAGCCCCTGGCACTGTGGCCTTGTTCCATGAGGCACAGCAGCTGGGGTACCTTTGAGATCAATCACCAGAGCTGAGAGGCAGAGCAGATCCCAGGGAAGTGACATGGACTCCTGACTGAGCGGACAGTCTGGTCCAGCCTTGCCTAAGGATCAGTCCATAGTGCACAGCCTTACCAGCACACCTTCAGTTTCAGAGTCCCCAGTACTACCAGCCCCCTACCAAGATTCTCTCATTGCAATTTTAAGTTCAGCAATAAATCTGTTTTTCATTAATGAGAGAATTAACAAGAGAGACAATCTCATTTCAGACCTATTAAAAACAAAATTAGGTATATTAAACAAGGTATAAAAAGTGCTATGGGAAACTTTTTTCACCAATAACCATGACTGCAACCAGAGTAATCCAATCTAAATTGCTATTGAAAAATTGCATCCCACAGTTTTCCTGTTTCTGAAGGTCACCAGCTCCCCCAGACTAGCCATACCTCAATTTCACTTAAATTAGTTTTACAACAGCACAAGGGAAAGACCTTTGAGAAAGTTACTTCTTTTTGTCAACTCATTTTTATAAAATCAGGATCTGGTTAAGTAGCTTCAATCACACAGATACAGTTCTGGTCTCATTGACTCTAGAAGGTTAGGGTGTAAAGAAATCCAAGTAAAATCAGAATCAGCACCTGTGGCAGAAAAGCACATGAAAGAGCTTGTAGCTTAGGTGAAAAATGTTAGATTATGAGCAGGATATTATGTCTAAACATGACACATAATTCATTGCCCTTTACTATATCTCACTGACATCTATTGTCATTTCTTTCTTTTTTCCCAGCTTCAACAACAAATGAAGATGTGGTAAAAGTCAAAAGGTTGAATTTTAAAGTAAGAGTTCTTATGCAGATGTGCTCATTTGTTAAAGCTTAGCATTTAGCCACAGGCTATGACTAGAATTTATTAACTCGCTAAAAAATGATAGTATTAGGTCCTCATATATTGTGTAGTGACTGCTTGCTTAATTATCCATATCTAAAGACTTAAAATGGTGGCTTTTGCTGATTTAATATTCTTCCAGCTTTCTGCTGGTGTGCAGTGTACTGTGCATTAACAACACAGGTCATTGAGTACCCACTGAAAGCTTACTCTGGAAATACCTGAAGGACACATTGAACTCTTCAGAAATCTGTGTCACAATACTTCATGTGTTAACAGAATACAAGGCACAGTGATGCATAGCAAAGGATCAGCCCAGGGTGGGCATCTGAAGTGTTCTGTCTTGCTGCTGAATGCTAGAGTGAAGCATTGTAATTTTATTCCAATTATACTTTTAGTGCCATGATGTCACAGCATAAATTTGTACTTTTGCATGCAGCTCATGCTGGTATGATGACAGCTCTTAAAATATTGAGCGATTGTACGCCCGTCAGCATAAAATTATTCTAACACGGTGCCTTTATTAGGGCTTCAATAAGTGCCTTTCTTCTTGTGTTCCAAGGTGGCATTTGCAAATGAGCTAATTTCTCAGCAGTATAATAATTGTGTTGCATTTATTTTGCGAGGTGGGGGTGGAGGAGGGAGAAGAAAAATGCTGTTACATAAAAAGGGTTCTTTTTGCCATCAAAACTACATTCACCATCGTTAGGCAAGTTTAAAAAAGAACACATTAACTAAATGACTATACAATTATTTAAATGAACTTGGTGCTTTTTAAAGCCATGGAGAAGTATAAACACTTTTCTAAGCCATATAACAAAAGATGTGACAGCCCTCTCACAAGAAACACTTCCTGAAAGTCAAGCGCAAACTACCTTTCCTAATTGGTGAGAGATATTTTGGGGTTCAGAATACACCTACTTCAACAAACTAAATCCAAACCTGATGTCAGCTAACCTAATTCACAGGGCAAAATGTATAAGAAGTATAGCTTAGGGGGGAAGCAGATTTTAAAATGTGCATGTTTTCTTTTGCTGTCCTTGTTATCTAGAAAATAGACAAAATAATGCAAAGAGAATGATGTATAAATGGAACTCTGTAACCATAGTGCTAACTTAACAGGAAAGACTTGAATTCACTGTTAGCTTGATAAACACATCCAACAATCTATCTGAGAAGGTTTTGTGTCATGCTGTGCTTCTTATTTCTTGTTGTGTTACTTAGACTTAAAACAACAACTGACTTTTCAAAGTGGTGTTTAGTATGCATCATTCAGTGTTCACAAATATGAAATCTGTTCAGTCACTGAAAGCATTTAATTTTAAGGATATTGCTTTAAAGATATATTTTTAAATCAATTATTCCATGAGCTAAACTTTATCTGTTATCAATGCCACACGTTCATCTTCCGTTGCTTTCTCTATTCCCTACTATAAGTAAAGATGTTATTAAACTTAAAATTTATTCAGTCAACAACATGTTCTACTAAATAAAAAGTAAAATGTTTTGAAAATAATTTATTTGCTGGAAAGAGAATCTTATCCAACCTCTGAGATTTAAATATTTAATAAAATCTGTACAGTTGTCCTATGGGTCTAAATTTAAAGGATCTTATTGTTTTTAAGACAAAATTACTCAGTAGTAGTATCTGCAGTAAAGGCACAAAAAGTTCATCACAGAGTAGTCATCATAAAGAAAGGACTTAATTAAAGCTCAGTGAGGTAAGTGTAACTTCAACAGTTGAGATTATCTATTTTTCTCTCTATTATGCTTAAGATGTGTGTTAAAACATCAGACATTGAATAAGGTTGAATTTAACCAGAGCATTCAACAGTACTTTTTGCTTAATGAGAGTCAGTTGTGTTTAGACACAATCAAGAACAGCCATAAGAAGCGGAAAATTAAAAGGAAAAACAAACTTGCATAATCCCAATACTGCTGTGGGTATTTTGTGATAGAGCAGAGAAATTAGCTACCACATTTTAAGTGCATTTTTTAGCTGCCTACCATATCTAGATACATCTAGATAAGAGAATGATTTGAAGCTTGTAAATGTCTGAATACTGTAAATATAAAGGCAAACTAATCAGGAAATTACGTTACTGTTTAATAAAGTTGCAAAGATTTTGTTACTAAACCTGCAATAAGAGAGGATGCTAATGACATTTTTATGAAAAATTTAGCTGTCAAGTGAGTGTATCTGTTTCATTAAATCGATTAAGTTTTTGCCATACACATTATATACACATACATATATATCTATATCTATCTATCTATGCTCACAGAGTAACTATGGTTGCTGACAACAGTAAGCTAAGTTCCTCTGTAGGATGCAACAGGCCATGAATCAGTTCCACAAAACTGTTGATTGGTGACTGATGAGGCCCTAGGAGGCTTCTAGGGTCTTATCTACCTTTAGCAGAAATATCAATAAAGAATGACCTTTTCTGTTGAATATAATAATGAATAAAAATACACACCTAACTGTCAGCCAGTCCAAATAAATCTGTCAGAGTTGCTATAGTTAGCATTGATAAAATTCTTTGGGCAAAAAGGGTAAAACTTACTGACAAAAATGTAAGAAAATGATATTTTAGAGCTGGACTTCTATAGAGTATTATATTCAGTACTGATATGGATAGACTCTCTAACTAGCAAGTTATTTGCATTTTCATTACCCAGTGAAAAAAAATGGAGTAGGTAGTATTTCCTTCAATAGCCAAAGAGAAAGGGTGCACTGGGACACAGGGAGGTATTAAAAAAGGAGAGCATCTCTCAGAGTCACTAGGATTACAATAGAAAAACGTCTAATCACTTTATACTGCAAACTGCTGAAAAACATGCTAGAGATCATTAAAGTCATCAAAGAAAGAGATGGAATAATTTCAGTCAGTGGCAAATAGGGAACAAAAGAAAGAAAACAAATGTAGGAAGAAAACAATTACAATATTGACAATGTGGAAGTATAAAAGATTAACAACAACAACAAAAAGTCACATGTTCTGGCAATGCAGCAATACAAAATTGAAACATAGTGCATAATGATTCTGCACATTACTGTACTTTTCATAGAGGAAAATTAATAAAAATTATCAATTTTTGTGGAGCTCAAATGAAAATATGAAAAAATATCCTTCGGATGAAATAATATTTTAATCAACCCATAAAGAAACATCTCATGTAGGTTTCTTTTTTTAAATTTCCTATTCACCATTAATTTCTTCCCAAATTCTATTTGAAAAACTATGAAATGTTTTATTCCATAAATGCCAAAGAGAGATTTTCTGCCCTTTTCAAAAGAAAGTCAAGGCAATCAAATCTATTTATGCTGATTAATATACTTTTGTGAACATATTTTCGGTGCAGTTGCATCCATGGTTTTTGGTAAATAAGTTGTCCTGCTGAAAATATTAGTAAGTTTTAGTATATAGAAAAATAAAGCTGCAGAATACATGCAAGACTGAGAGCTGGACTGCTCAGCCTGGGGAAGAGAAGATTCAAGAGAATTCTCAATATGCATAAGTATATGAATGGGGTATGTAAAGAAGACAGGCTCTTTCCTGTGAAAGAGCACAGTAGCAGAACAAGAGGCAACATGCACAGGAGGTACTTTCCAAATGTCAGGAAGCACTTTTTCTCTGTGAGGTGACTGCAGATTGCGCAGGGAGGTTGTGAAGTCTCTGTTCCATACAGACATTATCCTGGGCAAACAGATTAAGGTTACCCTGCTTGCTCAGGGAGGTTGAACAGGTTGAACATCCAGAGGCCCCTTACAACCTACCTATTGTAACTACCTACCTTACAACATCTTGTTGTTCTGTGATTCTGTGGATTTAGGAGAAGGGAGTCCACTCCAAATCAACCAACAATGATCTTTATCAGGAAAGATCTCTGTTCCATTAACTTTTAAAATGAAGACACGTAGTTATGGCTTTCAAATGTTAAGATCAAAGTATGAGGGTTCATGCAATAATAGATTATCTTCAACCCCCAGGGTTGAAGGTATTCTCAAAAAATTAGATAGAATGAAAGAATCCACCCATGTACCTCTCACAGAAATCTCATGCTTTAAGAATTTCCCTTGCTTTGAAAGACAGAAGTTTTTTACTATTAAAAGAAGAGATATTCCAGTGTGAGAGAAGTAAGAGGACCACCAGAGAGCCTAGTGATGTGATGGTAACCCTCTGAGGCTGGGTAGGCAATTTGCAGGCCACCAGGAAGTAGAGGAGAGCTACACCTATTCCTAAGAACACCAGCGGAATAGCAGGGGAGTCCTTTGGGAAAGTATTGCACATGATCGAAGGCAGAAGGCCAAGCTGTTGATCTTCAGAAATGCGGGATTCCTTGTTGGTGTTCGCAACTGACTTACTACATAGAAGGAACAGAGTGACTTAGCAAAGCCAGTTCGTCAAAGGAAATAAAATCTTCAGCTCCACAGGTGGTAGGTCAAAATCAGCTGGAGGAGTGGACACGCAGGACACACAGCCCCAGCTTCCTTGCTGTTAGTGCAAGAGTCACAAAGAGGTCCACTTTGAAGACAGTAGGATAACCTCAAGATACCTTTTACGCTAGTGAGTATTGTGGGCCTACTTTTTTTAGCAAACTATAAAGTATCTTAGTAATACAATTGGTTGGAGAACAGAAGGGAACTGAACCTCAGTCATATTCTTAGTTTCATCTTCCCACCTAAACCTCTTACAAATTCCCAAGCAACTACTCGTATTTAATCCTTAAGTCCTTTTTCATTTAAATGTCATTTCTTCCCTGCTAGTACAGTTATGGGGGATTGTCTTCATAGAACAGTTGGGTATTTCTAACTTTTTCTTCCATCCAACAGGAAACATCTACCTTTTACAGGTAGAGTACAAGGATGTCTGCCTCTTTCCTTCATGCTGCAAAACTACCCACCTTTGACTGGGCACATTATCAGATACACCTGAATGCTGGCATCTCCTAGCATTTACCCAGAGTTTTCCCTTCTCCCTAGAAAAACAAACCCATTCTCCCTAAACTCACAAGGAAAGAAATACTCATAGGACCTACTGAAGCTGGTCAGATAAAACCTCCTTCTAGCCTAGTAACGTCTCTGACAACAACCAGTACTGGAAGTTCAAGGAGAAGTATGAGAATGGAGCAAATATATTTCATCACAGTAATCCCCCCGTTCCCACTGATTGACAATCTCAAGACATCATGAACCAATTGTGTTGTCTTACTCTTTAATAACTCATGTAGTATATTTTCATGTAGTTCTGCAAAAATACTCATGGATCTACTCTATTTACCACACCAACTAGATTGATAAGGTACAGACCTCAAGTTAAAACACCATCATCTCCTGTCGCAGTGTCCTAAGTGCGCTGACCAGCGCAGCCACAGGCTAGCTCAGCGGGTATCCCACTGCGGCAACGTGGTACGGTTGGGGTGGCAGGCTGGGCAAGCCACCTCCTCCCAGTGGGGACTTGGATCCCCCACACCAGCGACGGGCACGATGATGGTACAGCAACCACGGCAACCGAATGAAAGGCTGACTCCTCTGGACAGGGTACAACGTTGGTTTATTGAGGGAGAGGGAGCACAGAGCTCTGCACTCTCTGTCCTGCTGCCCAGAAGAGCACTGAGAGCAGGTGTGCAGGAACTTATAAGGAGGGGTGGAAACAGGGGTGGCTACAACTGGTCAGCGAATCACAAAACTCGGGGGTGTAACTGGGGGTATAAACCATGGAACAGGGGACAACCACAAAACGCTGGGAGGGGATTTCCAGGGCCCCAGCCTATCACTCGATGCCCTCCCTGGAGCTTTCCAGAAGCCAGGGAAGGGTCCTGGAGTGATAGACAGGGCGCCCAAGGGGAGAGAGAGGGGATTGACAACTTGGATGCAGAGGGAAGGGATGATTGACACAAAACGAACTGTGGGCACTTTGTGATAAACAAGTTGAAACCATTAACGAAATAGGGGGGTACAAGGAATGAACCATTACATAAAAAGCATATAAACTCATATAAAACAAATAGAACAAATTGCACACCACTACAATCTCCCCCCAAAAAATCAAATCACAAATAAAAAGTAAATCCTCAAAACAAACAAGAAAAAGCCACCAAAACCAAAGGAAAACCAAAACAAAACAAAACAACTCCACAGAGAAACAAAATCAGGAGTAAGGAGTCACTAACAAAAATGTAATTAAGATAATGTGGTTTACATTGTTTTGGCAGCTGACTGCTTATTCTAACTATGAAGGATAGATGCACCCTTTTGGCAGACCCATTAAACAAACAAAAAATTGTGGCATTTGAAATACAGTATGTTGTCTCTTCGAGGCTTGATTTCCAAGATGTGAAATGCCCATTAATGCTATCCTAAGTAGTATGAGCTACAGGTGTCAGTAATTTATAGAATAAAATAGTGCTTACCCCTTGAGTCTTTCAAACCAGATGTTAAAAAAGAAGCAGACAATATGCTGACAGCAGTGTGTGGAGGCAAACCTGCTGAAGTGAGGATTATCAGCAGGGAGAGAAACCTGGATATTAATTCTCTAATGAAAGCTTTTGATGTGCTATCTTAGAATCCTTCCAGTCTTGTGTCTGGAGTAATTTTCCTTTTCCTAGCTACCAAGTGCCCTCCATCTTCTTTTTCAGATTTCTCATAACATGCAACTCTTTGTGCAGTCCTTCCCCACTTTAAATCCTGAATAATCCTTACACACTGCCTTTCTTGAACGGTTGTCCTGTGTTTTGCTGTGATTTTTCTCCTATCTCATTTAGACCATAAGCTTTTCAGATAGGGCATGCCTCTTGTAAACATATGGTGCTGCAAGTGTGTTTAATGCTAATAATGTGCAGTGACAGGGCAGGGCAGATTCATAAGCAATGCCCTGAAATTGAATTCATAATCTGACACTTCATATTCACAAGAGAGAAAAAAGCTGTCATCTCAGAATCGGGAATCTGCTATAAAAGGAATGGGTTTTTTTGCACTAATGGTTATCAAGAATTCATACATACCATTTCATTATCAATTCCATATATAAGTGACTATTTCCTAATGTTACTTGTACCATAAATTTGTTGTTTAAGTCCATTCAGTTCTCATATTTGTTAAAAGAAATGTTTCACAAATAAAAAGCAAATTAGACCCAAGGTATATGAACAGAACACCCACACACTCCTGCCCATCAAACTTAATAATGCAGGGAACAAAACAACTTCATATGTAAAATAAGGTAGAAAGTTCCTCAGTGATACTTAAGGAACAACATCTGAGTCATACAAGAAGGAAGAAAGGAAGCACAGTGCTGGGTGGTTTAAACAAGGGAAATGTTTGGGAGATGTACATTCTGCTCGGGACCTGGAGTTTCAGAAGTAAGATGAAAGACTTCATCAAACAGAACGAGGACTTGTAGGAAAAGTAATTTCTTTACAAAATTCTTGAGAACCAAAATAATATTTTTGAAGAGCTCATTTAATTACAGTTCTGATAGAGTAAGCTGAGTGCTCCTGGAAAAGAATTGACATTATTGCTCATTTTTCATTAGCAAATGAAAAATGCCTGTTCTAATCACAATCTAAGAGTTTACTTCAGAGTAGTGGAATGCCTTGCTGTGTGTGCTCAGTTGTCAGATGCTCCTTAAAAGCCTTAACTAAAGGTAACGCTAAAATGAATGATTCTCAGGGGGAAAAAAAAAAAAAAAAAAAAAAAAAAAAAAGGAAAAAAGTGAAGAAAAGAGGAAAAGAGGCCTGCATTGATCCAGGATAGCTTAATTCCGAAGGAGAATTTTTCTTGCGATTTCACAGCAGGGAACATGAAATTTGGCATGAAAAATACCTTCAGCTACACTGTGTTTCTTGCTTCTTTGGGAGTGCCTGCAGGCCTGCTGCTGAGGCAGCACATACAGTGATAGCCAGATCTGGCATCTTGATCACCTACTTGTGAACCCACAGGAAACCTTCCTCTAGTATCCCCATTTGTACCACCCTCCCAAGCTGCTTCTTCAAGGAGGAGAACTTGTGGGAGGTCCTCACAGACCACACTTCCCCCAGCCCTTCTCCTTAATCACAGCACAGCTGTGACTGAGTTTGGCAGTAGACAAAGCTGTGGTAATTGCACTGGACATCACATCCACGACATTAAAATAAATATTTTAATTATTTCTTTTGAATCCTTTCAATTCTGCTAATAGCTAGTCCTCTGGATTAATCAAGTCAATTGAAATATTTGTGCTATGGGATCATGCAAGCTTAGAGAAATAACTATTTTTCTTTTTTTTTTTTCTTTCTTGGTGGGAGGAGTGGAGGGAGAGTTGGATGGAGCGAGGGAGGGGGGAAGGAGCCCTCACCTATACATCTAAAGTTAAAACATTTCTGGAATTCACAGTCAAGGTTTATTTCTTACCACAGAACAAACGAATAATTAGAATGCATTAAGAAGGCAAGGACAGTAATTCCAAAATGTGACAAGTTTTTTGCCTGCACTAACCTTTTGAGATTGAACTGTTTTATAGGTAAAATTTTTACTCCTATTGCATACCATATGTTTTATAAGAAAAAAAAATATATAAAATACAAAAACAGCAACAGGGGGAAAGGTGTAAAAATAAGTAAGATAGAGTAACAAAATAAGATACAAAATAGGGATTAAAAGTACTGATTGCAGAAGCTGTAGAGTTAATTTTCTTATTTCTCCTAATAGTTTCACCCAGACAAAAAGAAATTAACCATGCATTTTATTAATGTCAGTGGCAGCTGAGAAGCTGCTAGGAATTTCAGCTAGTTCTCAATAAGAGTCCTTCTGCAGGAGCTCCTTCCATCTGCAGAAGGTCAGAGAATAAACTAGTTCCTTCTAAACTACAATGGAGGAGGAAGTGTTGATTTTTTTTTCCCCTTCTTTTCATGGAAGGAATTCTCACAGAAAGTTAAAAAGAGAGTGAAGGCTTCTTTGTAGTGCCTTGTCCCTCTCAGTTAAGACTTGAATGTTACATAGCCTCAAAAAACATTCTTTCAGAAATATTTCTAAAAATCTAATTCAGCCCAGTTCAGATTTCAGCAACAGAAAGTCTTCTTAGCAACAAAACCTCAAAACAGAGAGAAGAGACAAAACCCTCTGTTGCTGTGCCTTACCAACATGGCACAGTCTGTGCCACTCTTTCCCCCATCCCAACCACCTCTTAATGCCACTGCAGCTTCCTGAGGTACTTTACATACAGAACAGCTTTTCCAAGCTTTCCTTTTTTTGAGAAGTAGCCTTGCACTGTGCCAGTCTTCCCCTCCCTCCTCAATGCTTCCCTCACAGAAATGCATCTCATGCTTTGTTTTAAACACCATGATAGTATAATTTAAGGTCAATGTAGATATAGAAATGTGATGGGCCTTCTGCACTATGACCAAAATGGTCAAGTAGGAATTCACAACAGTGCAATAAACAAGGCTTTCAAAAAACCCCATGGATGTTGCATTCTGCTTTGTATTGTTTGCATATTATATTTTATGTTGTTTATTTTCGTTGTAACGGTTTGTTCTGTAATCCCCTGTTCTCCTGAGGAAATGTTATGTCCCGAGGTTTGTCCTGCCCCTCTTCCATGTCACTCCTCCCAGTCCCCTCCTGCGGGCCCTGTCTGTCATTCGGCTGTTCCTCCCAGCTTCTGGAGAGTTCAGATAAAGACATCGAATGATAGGGCAAGAGCCGAGGAGGTTCCTCCCTTTATGTTCCCATTGGTTTCTTTGAATGTCCCTCCAACCCTGTGCCACTCCCACCTTATCCCTCACTGGGTGTTGGTTTGTCCCCTCCCTTAGCCCCTCCCCTGTATGTAATCCCAGAACACGAGGGTGGAGACTTGGCCTGAGCTGCAGACCAAGGCAGGTGTCTGAACAGGATGGGATAAAGATTGGAATAAAGGCATTGGACTCGCCTTCTCACCAAGACTATCTCCTTTCCTCCACCAATAGACGTGGTCTCTCTCTCTCGTGATATGGGGGAAAAGCCCCTTCACTGCTCCCCTGAGAAACATTACTTTAAAGAGTTAAGATTTTAGGTAAGGGTTAGAAGCAATTTATATTGATCAAGATGTAAGCTAGATTAGTAAATGGTAGGTTAATGATTATTAGATGCCTAAGTTAGAGCTAACGGTTATATTATGAGCTTGTTTATAGAAAAAGTGGAGTAAGTGAACTGTCATAAGAACAGATTGAAACCACTAAGAACAATGGCCAGCACCTGGACTTGGTATCAATCAATCACGAAGCAGGGGACCTTGGATCGTGCCAGAGGGTGACAGAGACCTGATGAAGACTCTCCTGACTTCATCCTTTGAGACCACTGACCCAATTTGAGACCCCTGACCCAATTCAAGAGAAGAATTGCACACACATGAAGGACTAATAGCCTCATTTTAATATAGAGCGGTGATGGGAGGTGCTGGGGTTATGCATATGTATTTTATGTAAGATCTTGGAAAATAAATAGAGAGCAAAGAGCCTTGTTCAGGGCGGCCACGCCTTTTGGAGATGACTTCCGTGCTGCCTGCCGGTGAATAAACATACCACTTTCTAACTTTAATTAGTTAGAGGGTCTTTGTCCATGACTATATCGGTTTTCAATGACTCACCTGGTGTTTAGGACCGAGGGGAGTTTTCCTGTCTTGTCACAGTCTTGAGCTAGCCTGGGCAAAATGGAGCCAGCGGCTCCAAAAGAGACAAGTGATACAAGGAAATAATAAAACAACAAAAAAAATCTCCACCTTGCAATGGACAGCAAGTACAGTTGAATTGTATAGTTCTGCCATTCAGAAATGCTTGTGATATGTAAGATATGAATCTGTCACATTTTTTTCACAGCGATACAGAGATATCCAGTGTCATTACTGCCATTAGAAAATATATGTGCGTGCTGTCAAGCTGTCCTTTTGCTGAAAACCACCCCTGGCTGCTGTCCATATAGTTACTATGTTGTGCATGATTTTTTTAATAACTTTTTAATTTTAACCAGGTTTTCCTTTTGAATGAGGGAATCAGCTAAGAAATCAATGTGCAAAAAAAAAAAAAAAAAAAGTCTTTGAGGGCTTTTCATTTCTCTTCTGATAGAGAAAAAATACCTGTAATAATGCAAAATATAATGTTTATAGTCAGCAATTGACCTAGTCAGTTTTTTTCTAAACAAAATGAGAATGCATGCTTGTAAATATATATTACACAATGCAAGGAAGCAGTTGAAATATTTTCTTATTCTCTGAAAAATTCTTTTTTAGTGCCATTTGAGAAAATTTGGTGTGTGCTGACCTTTTTTTGCTTCAGAGTTATTTTCATGGATAATGAAATGAAAACTCTCCTTATAATGTACAAATCAGAAGTTATGATTTCACTAATTCCTCTTCTAACTAATTGCACTAAATTAACTATAGCATATGCATTTAGGACATTACAACATAGTCTAACATCAGGCATAGTGAAACTTTAGCTGTCTTTCCAGTTCAGGGATGTTCTTTACTTATTGGAAGTACTGTTAAAAAAATTAAAAATTTACTGATAAACATGGTGAAAGGTAAGTATATATTAGGTAAATCTGAGGTAAAGTGGGATGAGAGGCTGCCACTGAACTCAACAAAATAAGGATGCGCTCATATAAATATAAGCAATAAATTAAGAACATTTTCAAGAAATTACTACCCCTTAGCAGAGATACTGCGAATTGTTTGAGATTCTGTTATAAAAAATAGTGATGATTTAGCATAGATGATTTTATTTTGCAGCCTCAGTAGATTAGAGGCACACATACTCATTTAATAGGTATCAGTGTAAAGGAACAAATCTCCTAAGGTAGATGAAGAAGTCATATGATATGAATTTTGTTGTTTGCAATTGTATGACTTTATGTCCTCATAGGAGGATAAAAAGCTCTACCATTATGAGTAGAGTA